>NW_006287547.1:4274852-4288008 GCF_000327345.1 Myotis davidii
TCTTTACTTAATAACTTTATTCTAGTTACTTTACTTTTCTGAGCTCAAACTTCTTTGTTTGTGCAGTGTAGGGATTGGGTTGGATGATTTATAAGGTCCCATCTAGTTTAACAATGCTGTCTTAATTACTGCCTTTTCTCTAGGTCCTCTCACAGGCACTTGAAAATCATGAAAGGTTGTATCAGTGACTAGATTATTTTCCTTAAAATCTGTTCTTCCCATACTTTAGTTTCTTGGCATATGCAGATTATCTGCCTAACCACATGTTATGAACTAAATTATATCCCCTCAAAGTTAATATGTTGAAGCTCTAACTTACAATGTGACTATATCTGTAGATAAAATCTTTAGGATGTAATTTAAGGTTAACTAAAGAATTTGTGATCCCAGATGTTGACACAGGAGTCTGCCCAACTTGCTGCCTCCCACCGACACATCACATCTATAGCTTCACATAAAGTAATTCCCTCTGAAGGAAATCCAGATACTAGCTGAATGATTCCTACATCTCTGGAAAATGAGAAAATACACACATCGAAATGCATCAGAAAGGTTGAGACACACTCTCACCATAAACCACACCCCTACCACAGAGACACCCAATCAGGAGGGACTGCACCACTTATAGCTTCTCCCTGAGGAGTGAGGCTTTGGATCCAATATCTACTGCCCCAACTTTTAAGACGCCTACATGAGGATACCAAAACATCTAGCCCTAAAAGCCAATGGGACTTGGATCCATGAGACCCAGACTATAGCTAACAAAGCGACGGTACTTAAGGGCTTGCAGGGACTTACTGGATTCTCCCACCAGGGTTCAGTGTAGAGGGAGCAAAGAGAAAAAAACATATTTCAGGCCTTCCCTGATAATAATCGTTCTAATAAAAATTTTGTAACTTAATTTTTACAATATCCTGTTAGACATAATTATTAATAACGAACTACAACGTTCGCTAGTGACTGATGACTATAATCATGTTGCATGCATTTCCCTTACACACCTTACATGCAGGTGCACCATTTCTCTCCACCAACACTAGCAGCAAATATTTTAGAAGCCAATTGTCATTAGTCTTGGATTGACTTATTTGATGTGCACCACAGGAAATATGCCACTTTTGGAGAATTAAAAAAATAGGTTTATTTGCATTGTGCCTATTAATTTGTGCACTTATTCAGTGTCTGGCAAGTTAATGTTCAAGAAAACATATTAAGTTTTTTTAAAATGTCCTATTATTTTATGTTAATGATGACTCATTTATTTCAGCCCTTTTTATTCAGCATGTCTCTATCGAAATAAACCTATGTTTCTATGAAAATTGAATTTTATTTATTTATTGAAATATGTCTTGCTTAATTTATGTACTATATAAAATATTTAAGTTGTGGTTATCATAAATCATAAAATAATATTTCATATTTACTGATTCACTATCATACCAAAAATTTTGCATCAATCATCACATCTATTCCTGCAAATAAATGAAATAGATCCTATGGGATATATGAAATTTAACTTCCCATTTTATAGTCTAAGAAAGGAGGTTAATTATCTTCTCCAAGATCACAAATCTAGTCAATATTTATGGCTACATAATTTAAATGTACAGTAAACAGTGTTAGTTATGTGCTAAGCATTATTGAAGAGCTTCATATATTTAAATCATTTAATTGTCATTGTTCACCCCCCATTTCAAATATATTTATTAAAATTATTCTAATGTCATCCTCCCAAAAGGAATTCTGGTTTGCTCCATTTGCTTGAACCTTAATGAAACTCACAATCCTGCAATGTTTTTAATTGTTTAAAACCTGTTAGAATGGGGAGAATATAAAGGGGTATAAATCTCATTTTGAAAAGGCTCAACCCTTACTCATGACTCATTTCAAGAACTGGTGACTCTGGATCACTCCATTTTATCATGGAATGTTTATTTCATATCAGTTCCTGCCCAGAACTGCCATCACCTGTTTTGTTTACTTTGTTTGTTTAGATAGCACAGAAAGAAAAACATGTTTGACATAGGAGGATCTTGGAAAGTGTGAAAGGAGTAGATTTCACATAAATTTCAGAGAATAACTCTATACTCATCTGTTCAATTTTCAAAGCAAGTTGATCTTAAAAATCACTAAAATAAAATTAGGGCAGGATGCAGGACAGGCTCTGGTGGTCTGCAGGGCACCTGGAGATGCATTAGAGCTTGGGGATGACAGCAGGGAGATTGCCATTGGCAAGAGAGTTGAAATATGGAGAAGCATCCATACAAATTTAATTTTTCTCTTGCCTTTCTTCTTCCCAATATGTCTTCTGATCTGAACCTTGTATAGGGAGAAGTGAGAGAGTACGAACCAAGCTAAAATAAGTTATTCATTTGCTTAAATCGTATTTAGGTTTAAGAGACAGTAAAATGTACTGTTTAGGAAAACAAACTTTGGACTCAAAGGTCGAGATTTGAATAGTGGTTCCACCACATACTAGGCCAGTTACTTAGGGTTCGCTTCAGGTTTTAATTTGTGAGTGGTGATAATAATAACAGACAACTCATAAAATTATTTTAAATATTAAATAACACATATACAAAACTTAAAGTACTCTTTAGTATATAGCAAGCCCCTGTCATAATTAACTATTGTCATTGTTTTGCTATTGGTAATAATAATGTTATTTTTAATATGCATTGTGTTCTAAATGCTAGGGTGATAGTTTAACACAGAGATCTATATGAATCCTAACTGCACACAAACAGATATTGCTGATGGGATATTCTAATGATAAATACTGCCATATTCTAAAGTGACATAGGACATACAAAACATCCAATGACCTTACATCAAACCTACTTGCTGTACCAGTACACAGCTGGTAGGGAGAATGTGAGGGTGGCAGAGTGCACCTCTCGAGCAACATTTCCTTTTATGCTGGCTCATGGACCCAAGCCCAACATTTACACTTACCCCCCTAAAGAGCAAACACACTGGGGCTGTTCCAGAGCTTCATTCATCATCTTTCCCTTTCTTTTCAGCTCACTCCCAGGCACTTGATGCCATTAAGCAAACTTATGCCATCAATGGCATTGCACCTGGCATGGCTCGTGGTCCCAGGTGGAGAAGCAGATGTATAATGGACCTATCTGGAAATGCTACATTAGAGAAAAAGCTCTACACACAGAATTAGTAAGGCAGGGCTGAGGATCGCTCTTCCTTCTGTTGCATCAGAATTTATCATCCAGAAAAAGGAATTGCCAGATAAAGCGTGGAGGGAAACAATTAAGGGGGGGAGGCAATGTGGAGGAGTTTTGTGGCAGCTTCCCCTGGATATTGTGCAGGGAGAGAGAACGCAAAAAGGCGTTCAACTCCTATGTGCATGCATATTAAGCCATTTAGTTAGTATATGGAATGGTTCAGGTTGCCCCAGGAATGTACACAGGGAACTAAATATTGACTCAGCAAGAGTGTAGATGAGAAGTCTAATTTAATTAAGTGGTACAAAGGGGAGACTTTTCATAGACTCCAGTAATTGCTGAAAAGACAAAGAGACTGAATAAAGGTCAAAAAAGTAGAGTAATAACTACACAGATGTAAGTAGTGAGACATAGGGAAGACATGAGCATAGAAGTGACCAGAAGTTCAAAGACTACCACTGGCTGACTTCTGAAAACTGATTGGACGTTGTCATGACCATAAGTAAGCCGTAGCACCTTTTAGGTAAAGTCTGAGACTGACACAGGCATCAGCATGTTAGCATAATCCTTTTGAGCTCTAAAAACGCCATGTTTCAAGTTCCACCCCAAAAAGGAGTAAATGTAAAGGACCAAGAGGATAATGCTGGTGTACTCAAGGTTGGCTATTTCAGAATACAATGTTGGAGATATGGGATAACATGTATATAAACAGGCAGACAGGTAAAGAAGGACTCTGATAAGCCACTATCACTAAACATGGGTCGCAGAGCCCCTCTTAGATAAAGGAGCTGGAGGATGTAGGTAGAAAAGGAGGAAAAAGACACAGAAGTCCTTCCTTGTACAGAAGTTCCCTGAGCCTTAGTTTCTCATTTAGAAAATGAAGATAACAGTGGGACTTGCCTCTGATCATTGTTGTGTGTATAAAATAATTAATATATGTAGGGGATTTAAAATTATATAGTCATCAAGCGCCTGATAAAAGTTAGTTACCATTAACCTTATTGCAGTTATCACAGAAATGAAGAGTAAGGACCTCGTCCTAGAAGAGTTTGCTTAAAGTGTGAGATATGGACCTGAATCTGCTCCATTTTCACTAAAGCTTCTGTGCCCCTCTAATGGACAACTTAGCATTATGTGTATTTGCTTTGGAATCAAAGAACCAAGTTTAAGATCTCTCCTTTGTATAGCTTTGTGATCTTGGAGAAGTTGCTCAACCTCCTTCCGTTTCATTTTTCCTTATATATAAAATAGTAATAATACTATTTCATATAGATGTTCTTGGTAAGGATTATGAAAGCAAATGCATTTAAAATATTTAGGACAGCGTTCAGCATTACTAAGCACCCAATTTTATGTATATACACAAGCAGACATAGGCATATATCATCTACATATATAAACTAAACTTACATGTGTGCATGCACACACACACCACCCTCTATTCCTTTAACTCTAAATAGAATCACAGAAATTTGTAGTTTGATGAAAAGTGACTTCATTCATTCTGTCTCTTGTCAGTCTATTTCTGTCTCATTTACATTCACACACACTATGCAGGCAAAATGTTGATGGGTCTATACTTACACTATTCCTTAATTCAAACAAGGCTTTCCTGGTTTATTATTAAAAACATTACCTTGCATTTTAGGAACATTTATATTTCCAGTTCGGTTTCATAGTCCTTTTCTCCTCTCCATGTAAGCAAATTCCTCAAATTCTTTTATTACTTTGTATTATTTAGCTCAAGTTATCTTTAAGATTCTTTAGACTATTTAAATCAGAGTACTTGCTTTGCTGCAGATCTTTGGCATCTATTTCCCCAAACATTTACCTGTTTATTAATTCCGCACTGCTCTTAAACGGTTCTGTAATATGTTGACCCATTGTGTTTTACTCAACATCTTAAAATCCCATGCTATCAGAAATGTTAATCTTGCCAAAGTGATTTCCCTGAACTTTTGGGTAGCTGATGTTCTACCCTATATTGCAATTGAATAAATCTGAACGTATGACATTTACATATGTACCCTAATGCTGAATAAAAATATCTCTATGCCCACTCTTTCTTCAAAACCAAGGCCTAATGCCTCCATTTGCATTGGCAACAAGTAAATTAAAGTCCAAGTACCTATCTGAATATCTTTTGCCTTGGGCTGAATACACTTAAGGATAGCCTAAGACTGACTTTGTACATGTCTTCCATTCCTCACCAGCCACGTGTGGCCCAAACTCTAACCTTGGCTCCGAAGCGAAGATGATTATTCTTCATCAAAGCCCATATTAAGTGCTGCTACTAAAAAAGGGATGGGCAATAAGCCATTTTATGATACACAGAGGAATTATCCACTAAAAGGAGAATATTTTCCTAAGCTTCTTTCTTTAAACTTAGTTTGAAATAAACTTTTATAACGATTAGGTGAAACCTCTCAATGAATAATATCACTTCATGATAGTGATCATGACCCCAAGTTAACTGCTATTCTGACTACTATTCTAACGCTGCTGCTAGTGAATATTTCATGAGCACTTACTATATGCTATACACCTGAGGCTAGACTAAACATGATTTATCATTGTGCACCTTACATGCAGTAGTTCGTTTCCCTCCTGGAAGGTATCTATCAGCCAAGTGAGCAACTTCTGTCCTTTCCTTTATTAGTACAGAGATGATGGAGCCTTATAGTACAATTACAAAAAGTACATAAAGCCTAGTTCTGAGGAACAATGTAGAGAAAAGATCCCTACCCACCTTAAAAGTGAGCAAAAGGTAAGAATTTTCTTATCTTAAATCATTGAGAATTGGGAGCTGTTTGTTATGACAGCAGAGTCTAACCAAATTTGACTAACTCAGTGTTGCTGACTAGAAATAAATAAAAAACCTTCCTTAAATGTTTTGTAATTATAGATATTCTTTTTCATGCTATGTGATGAAGAACCGGAGGCTAGCCTAAAAATAATGTATCTTTGTACAGAAGAGGAGTACATTTTTACTGTCCGTCTGATTAAAGGTATAAGTTACTACTCCTAAAACTTTCATGTCATTTTTGTCATTAGCAGTAAGAAAGAATACTATGAGCACACACACACACAGAGTAGTTGCTCAGTGTTTGCCATGTATGAGTGATACATAAAGGGCTTGCATGCCTTTTGCAAAAACATAGAACTCTGTTATAAAATTCAGCCATGACCCAGGGCTTGACTAAAAACTTCCCTGAGACATCTAACATCGCAGAGATGACTTAATGCACTTGTTCCCCTAAGGCTGCTATAGTGTTTTTTTTTTCTTTTTTGATCAGCTATATTTTCAGAAAGCGGCATTTGTAGACCATAGCTGAAAGGGCTTCACTAAAGTGAGATTTAATGTTGTACCTTTAGGTTTTATAGAGGGTCAGTGTAAGAAATGTCCATTTACACATTTCTGTCTTTTACAGATCCCTAGGTTAAGTCATCACTCATCATATTACCAATTGTTACACAAAGAATGAGCCCATGCAATAAAAATATCTTTAAATTTAATGCCTGATAATCATTCTCTTTCTCTAGAGAAATGTCTATGCTATCTATCACCAAGCAGTGACAACTATATAATCACTTATTAATTTTCAGTTGAATATAACTAGAGTAACTGATTAACCCAAAAGATTGGAAATACCCATTTCTTTATTATTTTAAACATTCTTAAACATCTGTTCTTATTTTTTGTTTCTATTTTTGTATTTCTTTGCAACACGAAACTGCTACATTTTTTCAGAAGCATAAAAAAATACAAATTCTGTTTGTAAATTAACATTTGCTATGATTGCATACTTATTTTTCTCTTTTCTAACGGGGTTCTTTGAGAACAGGACTCTGTTTACTCATCTCTGTACTGTTGTTTCAGGGCAGCAAAATGAGAATATATAAACGATAGTGTGGAACACCACAAAGAGCTCTGAAGCCAGAGCCCGGATTCCCATTTTCACTCCATCACTTACCAACCATATGCCATTTGGCAGGTCCTGTTCATTTATTAAGCTTAGTTTTCTTGTCAACAAAATACCACAAGTTCACTCGTAGCATTGCGGAGAGGATAAAATAATACATATAAATGTTTCAGTACGAGTGGGGTATTTTCCAAATTCAGCCATCACCTCTTTCCCATCCACAAACAAAGGGGCAGTAAAGAACACAGGGATGCTATCACTTATCTCATTAAGTACTAGGTACCTTCAAAGAGCCTACAGAATTCTCTGCATGTGGTTTTCTGAAGTCCTGTCCTCGAAGAAGGGTAGGGAGGGAGATATAATAGGGTGGGTGAGGGTAGAGATAAGTAAGAACATTATTAGTTTCAGCCAGAGACCACGTCTGGCTGAACTCACAGGGGCTGTGAAAGTGCACAGCGGAGCAGCTTCCACCTTGAGGCAAGGAGTCTGGCCTTTTGTATCCTCCCCTCAGTCACTGGCTACAGGCTTCCAGGGCATAAGGGGTGATGGTGCATAACCACCCTGACAGGGTGAACCTATCTGACTGAGAACAATAATCCAGAGGTGACAGCAGCTGTGAGACATCAGCTGCCAACACGTGCAATAGCTGGGAGATGGGTCAACTACCAAGTGAGAGGATCTGGCAGGAGTAGCAACACCTGTAATAGCATTATTAGCTTTTCCTTAATTTTTATCTTCCCTTAGGGCAATAGTTATCAACAAGGGACAATGTTGCATTTGGCGGCATCTGGGGACATCTTTGGTTATCACAACTAAGTGATGCGGGGCCACTGGCCTAGTGAGTAGGCCAGAGATACTGACAGACATTCCACAAAGCACAGCACAGCCCCTTGCCCCATCATTATCGAGCCCCAAATCCCAAATGCCAATGCTAATGTTTGGAATAAACAAATAATATAAAAGACAATGTTTACGGCTCATTACAAAAGTTATTGATTTGCTATTAATATCATTCAGACTTTACTAATCAAAAGAGGAAAATGTGGGATTGCGTTGATTTTGCTACACACACGCACACACACACACACAACACAAACCGACTCTCAGAGGAACTTTTATCTTGGGATCACTATTAGTATTCCTTCACAATCTGCAACAACCAGCATATATTCAGCATGAGTCATGGACTGACATGGCTACTTTTGCAAATGTCATCCATGCTCCCTTGTGCCTTTTTTCACATCAGCTTTTAGCTCTGCCTTTTCCACACCTTTATGGATTTGGATGCCAGCACTTTGCTGTCCTAGACTCGCTCACCCCTGGATTTTTATTTCTCGCCCCTTTCCTTCTGTGCTTTTTCTCCCCGGCTTCCAGCTGAACTCATAAACATCAGGGTGTCTGCATCCAGCTCTGCGCTTTTCCTTCAGCTGCACTTTGCCTAATGGGGGCTCTGGCACACCCTGCAGCTGCCGGGTCCGTCCTGCTCACTTTCACGGCCTCCCTCTGCACCTCCTCGAAACTCTGTGGGTTCTGATTGTCTAGCACAGGATAGAAATAACCAATCCTCATTCTCTTTTCTAAGGATTAATAAAAATTAAGCTACCTTTTTCCCTCAAACAAAAACAGTCTTTTTTATTAAGTCTTATATTCTTCCAATATTTTTGTTTTTAATAATGTGGAACTATTTGACATTCAAATAAAAATATGGCAGATCTTTGAAGGGGCTAAATTTCATAGTTGAGACTCTGACATCACATTTATATTTTTCCTCTCCCCCCTCTATTTCCTGAAATTGTGTGTGTGTGCGCGTGCACGTGCGCTCCTCATCCAGATGTTTTATCCTCTTCATCTCTTAATTGCACAGGGGATCTAATTTCACAAAATAGATCACTGCTTTCTGTGGGAGACACCAAGCAGTCTCAGTAAAGCCTTGTCAAATCAATCCCATAATCATGAACAATATAGAGTACCATTTTGACATCTCATATGCACGTCTCACTTGACCAGCCTGCAAACAGCCATCAGATCTAAAATTAATAGGTAACTCCTAAAGCCTCTGATCTCACCCTCACTGATGTACATTGCTTAAGCAAAATCCTAGAAGCATCTTTTTAAAACAAATCAAGACAAAACCATTTGCTACTACATATTTTAATTTGACACTTGGAGCAAAGAAGAAAATTTTGGAAAAGAAATGGGAACGAAGAGACATTCAAAAGGAATGAGATCAAGGATTCTGGAAAGATGGTTGTATAGAAAGCACCAGAAATCTGTCTTCCCTCCCAGACCATAATTGTACTGGTGGAATCTGTTTGATGTGACCATTTAGGAACTCTGGCGTCTACTGAAGACTCACAGCATCATGGTTAATTTATTTCCATTTCACTCTTAGCACAGCAGCAGCTATCTATCCTCCACACCTCCGCCACTGGGTGGGCAGCTATGCACGTGTTCCTGAAGCAGCTTGTACACAACTTGTAAGAGCCAGGTGCCAGGTAAGTAAAGACGACCTTGTCTTCCACATATCAGGACTCTGTACCTGATCACTGGTTGCTGTTTTGCATCACAGAGGTGCAGGCAAAGAGGCAGTGGCCATCATTGTTACATCTACACATATTGTTACAGGTCTTTCGAATCGACTAAAGTGACTTTTGGGGGACCTAAAGGTCCAGCACCTGATTTAAATCCTTCATTTTTATCTCTACCATTTTTGGAAGCCAGACATTAAAGAGTAGGACATTCAAAAGCAACCACATATTCAGGGGAAATTATAAAATCATTGTGTGTGCCTAGGGGAGGGCAGAGGTTTAGGAAAGACCTGAGAAGACTTTGCAGTTATATTTCAAGCTGATTCTTGACACAGCGATAGCCTTAAGTGGTCAAAAATCAAAACAAAAAACAACAAAAATAAATGAAATAAAAACCAGCAAACTGTGGGAAAGGAAAGGTATCTGATTTCTAGAGTTACCGTATAATTAGATTCAAATGTCCAGTTTAAAAAAACAATAACAACACATAATATACAAAGAAACAGGTATGTTCCATTCAAAGGAACAAAAATGAAAACCAACAAAACTATCCACATAAAAGCCATAATGGAAGATCTACAAGAAGAAGATTTTAAGACATGCTGAATTAAGGATGCTCAAAGAACTAAAGGAGGACACAAAGAAAATCAAGAATGTGACGTATGAACAAAATTAAACTGTTAATAGAGAGAATACACAAAAAGAAACAAAAAAGATTCTGGCACTAAAAATACCGTAACTAAAATGGAAAAAAAATCACTACAGGGCTTCAAAGGCATGTTTGAGCAAGCAAAAGAGTCAATAAACTTGAAAATATGACAAAGAAATGAACAAGTCTGGGAACTGGACAGAAAAAATTGAAGTGAACAGATTCTAAATCAATGTGGGGCATGTTTAAGCTGACAATGTACCCACTGTAGGCGTGTCAGGAGGAAAAGACTAAAAACTTATTTGAAAACAATAGCAGCTGAAAACTTCCCAAATTTGATATAATATATAAATATCAAAAAAATTCAATGGACTCCAATTTGGATGAATTGAAAAAGATTCATACCAAGACACATTATAATCAAACTGTTGAAAGCAAAACACAAAAAGAAAATTTTGAAACCAAGAGGGAAGCAACTGTTCACTTAGAGGAGCTACTCAATAAGAATTTCAGATTTCTCATTAGAAACTTTGAAGGCCAGAGGGTAGTGAGATAATCTTCAAGGGGCTACAAGAAAAATAGTTGATTAATAATACTATATCCAGCACAACGGTCCTTCAAAAGATATAAAGGAGAAATTAAGATTTTTTTCAGATAAGCAAAGGCTAGTGACTTCATTACCACTAGACCTGCCCTGCAAGATATGCTAAAGGGAGACATGCAGGTTGAAATGAAAAGACACTAGTAACTCCAAGTTGTATGAAGACATAAAGATCTCAATAAAGTAAAAACATTGGAAAGAGTAGAAGCTAGTATTATTTAACAATATTGTTTTCTAAGGATTTAAGAATATAATACATTTTTTTTAAAAATAGTCTAAAAGTTAATGATTTTGGTTTTAAATTCCACATTTTTTCTACATAATTTAAGATATAATGCATCAAGATTGTTATTAATTTATGTTTTTAGACAATGTATAAAGATGAAATTTTGTTACATTAACAACAAAATTTGGTGGTAGTGTTGTTAAAGAAGCAGAATTTTTGTATGTCATTAAAGTTAAGCTAGTATAAATTTAAGTAAGAATTTTATAATTTTAGTATGTTAAATATAATCCCATGGTAATCACAAAGAAAATAACTGAAGAACATACACAAGAGAAAATGAGAAAGGAAATTAAAACATTCACTATAAAATAAGATCAGAAATTCTAAGTTGGAAGGAACCATAGAACTAATTTAATACCAAATTATAAAACTAATTTAGTTTTATAGATAGAGGAACAAACAGACCCAAAGAGAGTAATGTCTACTATAACATCTCCTAATTTGGGGTCTACTCATTTTCCTATTGCCTCATGTTAGCTTCTCATGTAGAAGGTGAAGAGTTATGTTCTGGTAAGGTTTTCTTAAGAAACCAGGATCATTAAGTCATCATTATTATCAATTAATACTATGTTCTAGTCAGTGTTTTCCCACATCTTTAAATTAAAACCATTCCTGGTCTCTTGATATCTGCGGTAACCATCCTGGCTGGGTGGAATAATCCCACCTTCTGTCATTTTGCCACTAAACTCACTGGGACGCCTTAGGGCTTACTTCCTGCAGCAATAAAACAACAAACATGAGAGATTCAATTCCATTAGATTCCTTCATGAATTGAGGCAAGTCATTAAAAGTTCTTGACCTATTTAATTGTTTGTAATGTTAATCTGAGTTAGATATAATGACTATTTCCAAATTTATTTCCAATTTTCCTTCAAATGCATAGCTCAATCAGCATTTTCAAGAAAATCTAATGCAGACTGGTGCACCCACTATAAAACAGTATGACGGTTCCTCAAAAAAAATTTTTAAAAAAGAATCTGCTTTATCATCCAGTGATTCCACTTCTGGGTATATATCCGAAGAAACTCAAAGCACTAATTCAAAAAACTATATATACCCCTGTGTCCATTGCAGTGTTATTTACAATAGCAGCATTTTCAAGAAAATCTAATGCAGACTGGTGCACCCACTATAAAACAGTATGACGGTTCCTCAAAAAAAATTTTTAAAAAAGAATCTGCTTTATCATCCAGTGATTCCACTTCTGGGTATATATCCGAAGAAACTCAAAGCACTAATTCAAAAAACTATATATACCCCTGTGTCCATTGCAGTGTTATTTACAATAGCCAAAATATGGAAACAACCCAAATACCCATCAATTGACTACTGGATAAAAAGCTGTCAGACATCTATATAATGGAATCTTATTAGGCCATTAAAAAAGTGGAATCTTACCATATGCAACAGCATGGGCAGATCTAGAGGATATTATGGGGACACCTAGAGGAACTCCACCTGTGCTCGAATTCGCGCACCGGGCCTCTAATCCTAATAATAGACAAACATGGTAATTAGCCATACCTCCACTACACTTCCCAGTGGCTAATCAGGATATGCAAATTAACTACCAACAAAGATGGCGGCTGGCAGCCATGCAGATGAAGCGAACAGCCCCAGATCCCGCAGGCCACTCCCCTTGGGAGGGTGCCAGATTCAGGACACATGGCTGGTGAGCGCTGCTGCTGCAGCAGCGCAAGCCTCTCCCAATTGGGACTGATTCAGTGCAAGCCCGCAGCGGGCACAGTGGCGCCGGGATGAGCAGGAGTGGCAGGTAGGAGCTGCAGGTGGCGTTGGACTGTGGGTTTCGGCCCAATCCCTGCAGGCCACTCAGAGGGACTCCACTCATGCAAGAATGTGTGCATCGGGCCTCTAGTTTAAAATAAATTACATTAACTCCAAAATTTACAGAGAACTCATACAACTTATCAAAAGGAAAATAAACAACCCAATCAAAAAAATGGGCAAAGGACCTAAATAGACCCTT
>NW_006287547.1:4290384-4290717 GCF_000327345.1 Myotis davidii
CAGGGCGAACTTCTGGTGATTACTGAAAATACTTTGCTCACACATGCTACAGTTCCACCAGGCGCTTGCACCTGCTGCCAATGCCAGAGCCACCGCTCACACTGCTGTTGCTGGCCCAATCACTCTACACTGTCAGCAGGTACGAATGGGACATGGCCATTAGCACGTGGGAGCAGTGGTCGCGGGAGCAGGACTGCCAGCAGACAGAGGAGGTGGAGGCGTGGTAAGAGGGGCCAGGTGGAGGCTTGGGGGATGGGCCGAGACCCACCCCTGTGTCCATTGCAGCCTCGTGGCCCACAGTTCCGTTAAAGGTACATGAATTTGTGCACTGGG
>NW_006287547.1:4290810-4292633 GCF_000327345.1 Myotis davidii
GGTGGAGTCCTAGCCTCCAGAATTAAGAGATAATAAATTTATTTCATTTAATCCACCTAGTCTATAGGACTCTGTTATAGCAGCCCTAGCAAGTTCATACAAGAGGAAATTACAAAAAGTTTTACAATCTCCTGTTATACATAATCTAAACTAATAAAAGAGAAACATGGTAATTGGTGTACGACCGCTATCCTTTTCATTGGCTAATCAGCGAGATATGCAAATCTTCCCTTTCCATATCATGTATCTCCCTGCCCTTTTTTAAAAACTATAAATACTTCAGCTAATTTTCTAAATCTTTAGTTTTTCCGATTTTCCTGATGACTACCAATGATTGCAATAAGTTCAGAAAGCTCATTAAATAATTCCCTTAATGCCTTAACGTGGCAAGCACATTAACCTACTAAGTCATTCTCTATGTGCTTGCTTGCCTGGACTCTGCAGGCCCTAGTGGCTCTTTTGGTCGATAGCTATATTGTTGCTGTTTCTTTTCATTCCTAATTGAATGCACACTGCCCCTTGACTTCTGCTGATGCTAAGTTGCAGTTGTTGGCAAATTTTCAATCTTGCTGATCTCCCCCCCACCCCACAACTGATTAGTTTTATTTATTTATTCAATCTTTAAAATTGTGAATTTGGCACACTTGCCTGAGAGTAAGAGAGCACACACAATTAAATACATTAAAGGAAATGTAAAAACATGGTGATTACATAATTCATCAGTTTTAAGTAGTATAAAAACGTCTTGGCCTAAAACCTTAACACCAAGGAAAGGGTAATTTTAAGAGTTTCAAACCATGTAAATTATTTTATTTTCTCCTCTTGAATTTTATTTTTTATATAGACAGGATAGAATATAATAATATTTACTTTTTATGGCAAGGCACCTTTCACGAAGTATAATAACTTCCACAATTAGCACTAGGCATCAGGACACTAGAGAAACAACGGATAGAGTATTTAGAGGAGTGCCCTAGGTGACCCAAATACATTTTAATATTATTGGAGTTATATCATTTTTATTCTATTGCTAAATGGGTACATTAATAAGTTAAGGTGTCTGAAAAGTGATCTGCAACAGTATGTTAATTAGATCTGCCCTGCTCTGTGCATGACAGGGGGCGGCGCCCCAACTCCCCAGTCGGCCCTGCTCTGAGCCCGACCAGGGACTGCACCTAGGGATTGGGCCTGCCCTCTGCCACCCGGGAGCAGGCCTAAGCCAGCAGGTTGTTATCTCCCGAGGGGTCCCAGACTGCGAGAGGGCACAGGCCGGGCAGTATATGTATATGCTGATCTCCTCCCCCACCCCACAACTGATTAGTTTTATTTATTTATTCAATCTTTAAAATTGTGAATTTGGCACACTTGCCTGAGAGTAAGAGAGCACACACAATTAAATACATTAAAGGAAATGTAAAAACATGGTGATTACATAATTCATCAGTTTTAAGTAGTATAAAAACGTCTTGGCCTAAAACCTTAACACCAAGGAAAGGGTAATTTTAAGAGTTTCAAACCATTTAAATTATTTTATTTTCTCCTCTTGAATTTTTTATATAGACAGGATAGAATATAATAATATTTACTTTTTATGGCGAGGCACCTTTCATGAAGTATAATAACGTCCACAATTAGCACTAGACATCAGGACACTAGAGAAACAACTGATAGAGTATTTAGAGGAGTGCCCTAGGTGACCCGCTCACACCCACTGCTGGCACTGGCCTCGCTCACACCCAGTGCCAGAGCCCATTGCCAGTCCCAATTTCTTGGCACCATCAGTGGGTGTAAGCAATAGCTGCTGTCCCGAATCATCCCTGAGG
>NW_006287547.1:4293118-4308149 GCF_000327345.1 Myotis davidii
TTAAAAAGTACATAAATAAAAATGTTAACAAAACAAAGGAAAAATAAGGAAAAGAAACTGAGTAATTCTGTCTACCCCTTAAATATCTTTCTCTCTCTCTCCTCATTCTCTTACTCTTTATTTCTTCTTCCTTCCAGCTACAAACTGTTGGAAAATTTAGTCTATTTTACCATCTTTGCTCGGTTACTGCATCATAAGCATTCAGCCCAATATGGTCTAATTTTTGCCTACATCATATTACTAATACCGTTTTGGAAAAGTATATAAAGTTCCAATATGCACTTTGAAGGTACAGCAGCCAATGTCTATAAATAATGCAGAAATTTTATGTTGATCAGCCTTCATCACTCAAAAATATCCAGAAACCATATAGTCTAGTGGAAAATATGCATAAAAGCAGGTAATTACAACATATGTGAGCACTGCTGTGATTTGGGTAATCATAGATGGATATGATAGAAATTGCTATCCATTCTCTCTCCACAGAAACAAAACCGATTCAATCGGAGAAAGCAATGTGCCCAGATTAAAACACAAACAAATTTTACATTTTGCAGCATCCCTTGCAGTTAAGTATAGCTATATAATTAAGTTCTAGACAATAATATTCAAAAAAAAATCACTTGGAAGAAACTTAAAAAGATGTAACGAATGCTTGTTTCTGTTTATCTGTCTGGAATATCAAAACCACAGTAGAGCTAGAGAAGCCATATTTCGACTTTGATAGAAATGAAAGCCAGAAACCAAGGACAATAAAGCAAAAAGACAAAAACGCCCGATTCCCTGATGACTTTGGTGAGGCTGCCATTACAGTCCTGGGTTACCCATTCTCAGACTTTTTATGGAGATAGTAAATGCCTGATATGTTTAAACTGCCACAACCAAAGTCTCTCTATCTCCTACATTAGAATCCCTTTGCATGTAGAAAAGTTTTCTGGATCTCCTTCTGAGTTATACTTTGTTTTATTCACTAATTTCACTGGATGGTCCCATCTATTTCTCCTTCATACTTCTCTCCTGAGTTTCATAACCACATACACATTTTCCTAGACCTTTGTCTTAGAATGCCCCTTACTCAAATTTAACAAGCAAAACCTGAATGAATTTCCTAATCTGCTCTTCCTTCTACATATAGCTTTTGGTTAATGATGCCACTGTTGAGTAAGTTACAAATCTCAAAACCTTGGGGTAAATCAATTCTTTCTCCTTCAACCTTAACATTTAATAGCTCATTGACTCCAATAACTTCTACCTCAGAAGATTTTTCATGCATGAATATACTGCTCTCCATTCTCACTAATGTTGCCTTAATCTCTGTCCTCACTGTTCCTCTTAGATTATTTAAAAAAATAATTCCTAAACAGGCCTCTATCTTCCAATCCCTCCCTTGCCTTTTCTAGCTCTCACCACCTTGTCAGAAACAGTTAACTTCCAGCCCCGGCTGGTGTGGCTCGGTTAGTTGGAGTGTAGTCCCTTGTACCAAAGGGTGTTGGGTTCGATTCCTGATAGGGGCACATACCCAAGTTGCGGGTTTGAACACCAGTCATGGTTCATGCAGGAGGCAACCAATCTTATGTTTCTCTCTCACATCCCTGTCTGCCTGTCTATCTGTCTCTCTCTTCCCCCTGCCCCCTCTTCCTCTCTCTGGAATCAATTTAAGAACATGTTTTAAAAGCACTTAACTTCTAAACAGAGGGATCTGTTTACGCGCATCTCAAACTTTAAACTTTTTCCATTCCTCTCAATTGCCTGCAGTGTCAGATTAATGCTATAAGTGGTTCTTCTGAAACAGCTCCAATCTTGTTTTCAGGTTCTCTTCTATTCCCCACCCTCCCAGTACACACACCAACAGTACCCAGGACAGTAGGTCCTCAGGTTACATCGGAGATCCGTTCCTGCAGTGTGGCATAACCTGGTTCTCGCCGTAAGTTGGAACCCACCTACATAAGCACCTCCGTCACTCACAGGGAGCACAGACACAGCAGTCATGAAGTGAAACGGTAAAAACAATTTAAAAGAAAGATAACAGTTCCTGACCTTCACTTGTGGTAAATAATAATAAAAACATAAAGCACATATGTACATACGTTGAGATGATGGAACTTTTTTTTATATAAATAAATGGGAGATGGCGACATAACCACGAAACGACGTACGTGGAGTCCGACGTAACCCAAGGACTGCCTGTATAATTTTCCAGTCACATCAGACCTTTTGGTGTTTCTATAAAATTCCTTATTTCCTTTTCTTTCAATTGTCCCATGTACCTTGGACTCTTCCTCTCTTCCCCATAAATATACATTTGATTTTTCTTTTTAATCAAGGTACAATTTAATTAGTCAAGCCTCTTTTGGGGCATTCTCTTGCCCACCTGCCAAATCAATGGGATTATTTCCTCACGCCTTACTATATGCTTTTGGGTAAACTACTGTTATATAGTTTATTATGTTGTTTTGGAGTCATTTTTGTACATCTGAGTGTTTTATAATTGCATCTTGGAGTATTTTGAAGGAGGTACCATCGATTCATAGTTTCATCCCCCAGATGGTCTATGGTGCTGGGGTTTTGGACTAATCACACTTTGGTTTCCTAGTAATTAAAACATGTAATTTCAGGATAAGTGCTTGCAGATATAAAAAGGATTAGAAAAATAATTTTAATGACATTTTCTATTATGAGAATGGTTTTAAAATTCCTTTCTGCTCTAAATTCATCTTCTTTACCCTATATCCTAATACCCTAGACCCAGAAATCAGTCTACTCATTTACCCCAGAAATGCATTCCACTTACTTCTTCTTAACCAAATATATTTTATAAAAATAGGATTTAATGAACCTGATTCTGGAATGCAAACTTTAATGATCTTTGAATCATCTGTAGTTTTGAGTACAATTTTCTGTAATTTTTAATGAGTTTCCTTGCTTTAGAAACATGCTTGTTATTTTTCAGAACATTTTATGGGGAAAAAAGGGTGACTTAGATAAGATCTTCTCAATTTAAAGGAAAAAAAGAAAAAGAACAGACTAGAACTCAGGGTCATGGAGAGATGGAAGAAGTGTGCTTTGGCACGCACCAATGAAATGTATTTTCAAAGCTTTCCAGGATCAACCTGCAAGCAGATGGCAGTGAAGCATGTAAGAGGGGGCGTGCTCCTATTTTGATTTATTTTTTTTTCTAATGGGGAATTATGGGTGAAATGATGACAAATAGTTTTGGATTTGCAATGCTATTTCTCATTTTATATAACAACTCAGCTTTTAAATTGTAAATCATGAATTCTAAATGGCTCATGCCTCATCTTTCTGTAAAATATGTAAAGTTCATGAATTTGAATCATCATATCAAACAGGAAGGAATGCAAACTCAATTCATATACCTGATGGAAATTATATTTTGGAGGGACAATTAATAGTAATATATTTCATCAGTAATCTATAGGCTGAACTTCTATCAAGTTTTTTGAAAGCTCAGCTTCGGGCAACATGAAAAATTAGCATATAATTAAATCATAAAATTTACATGGACTACACCATGTGAATGATGGTGAGTGTGTGAAAATAAGTAAACAGCAGACTTTGGTGTAAATAATTTTTACACATCTAAAGTATTATAATGTTGAGAAAAATGAAGACTAAATGTCTAATACAGAAAAAGATACAATATTTTAAATGCATATATGTAATAAAATACACATGCTATGTCTATCTGTGCATGCCTATAAACATGTATGTATTTATACACACATATTTTCTGTGTCTATAGATTGTGACAATTTAAAATATACTTTCCGTCCTAGCCGGTTTGGCTCACTGGATAGAGCGTCAGCCTGGGGACTGAAGAGTCCCAGGTTCGATTTCGGTCAAGGGCATGTACCTTGGTTGCGGGCACATCCCCAGTGCAGGGTGTGCAGGAGGCAGCTGATCGATGCTTCTCTCTCATTGATGTTTCTGACTCTCTATCCCTCTCCCTTCCTCTCTGTAAAAAATCAATAAAATATATATTTAAAAATATATATATACTTTCCTTTGAAAACTGAAAGGATACCAATCTTGTATAGGTTGTGTTGATTTCTAAATTCTTTTGCAAAATATAAATGTAAAAAAAAACACACCTATTTGTTTACCTTTAATAATAACTACACATAATTACCAAATTATTCACTTTTGATTTGTGCTCCTCACTTCCATCATACATTCCAAGTTGCCCATCTGAATAGAGAAGGCATAGGTCTTTGGCGGTAAACCCCAGTTCTGACATTTACCAGTATGACTGCTGAGAAGCTATTTAACCTTTCTAAATTTCATTTTTTTCAAGTATTAGGGTAAACAAAACAAGCCAATAAACAATCTAGGAGGCATGCTATTGTGAAGATAAAATGGGATCAAAGACAGGCAAGAAACAGTCTATGAGGCTTGGTTCCCTGTCCTCTAGTCTTGATGGTAATTCTTTGCTTGCATTTTTGTAACTATGTCCTTTAAAAATGTTAGCTCACTACAGGAGAGTCCAAAGTCAGGCTATTGAGGTCCTAAACATTTCAAATTTATAAGTATACTGTTATCATTTTACAAAATTTGTCTTCATGAATGTAAGTTCCCATAACATTCATGATGTTTCACTTTAACTTAAATTTATAATCTTGTTCCATGTCCTTCTCAAAGTCACTGATAACTGAATCCAATACTGATATAAAATATTTTATTACCGTACCCACTCTAAAGAAATGATATACTGTTATTAAAAATGAGTAGAAAAGTTAGATGTTATTTCTACCATGGTCATTTTATAGCAGACTGAAACTCAGGGTCACCAAAGAATTCATGAAAGTTCATCTAAATCTATAATGTTCTATCATATTCCACTTCTAAGATTATATACAGAAATAAAATTTTTCAAAGCCTGTATTTCTATGTTATGGTGGGAATATAAATTAATCATAACATTATTTTAACTTGCAATGCCATATGAATTTCATTTTATGAAAATTATAGGGTTCGACTGAGAGTTCCGTCTGTACTCTTTCTCAAGTCTGAAAATCATGCTCTAAGTATTATTTCTCACCCAAGTGTCTTATAAAACCCGATTCATTCCAGTATCTCTGAAGTAAATAAAAACAAGTTGTACCTCTGTAGCATATTTTTAAGAAATCTGGCAAGATTTCTCACTAGTTTACATGCAACTTTTTACACTCCAATTGAGTTGTTAATCTACATGGACATGTAAGATGTGGTGGAATAAGGAGGTTTGAAGCATCTTCTACAATATGGTATTAGTTCCGGGCAGTACTCACAGCTGACATGATGAGCTCTCCCCCCAGGCTCTGGATCTCAGCTTTAACTTGGCTGCAGATCTTCAGTTGGTGAGAGTAGAATTTAATCTGTTCTAGGTAAGCCAGCAAGTCCTGTTTGCATGACGGATCTGGACACTAAATATTCATAAAAGATAAAAGTGGAAATAGCAAAATTAATAATAACTAGATCAAAGTGAGGAAATATTCACATTACAGGTGACTTATAAGCAATTTTATTTTCACTGGGCTCCAATTCTCTAACCAAGGCCATACTTCCTCCATTAGAGGAGTTTATTCATGTTTTGACCTTAATTACTTCAGCATAGTCAAAAGAAAGATTAAAGAAATATCCAAAAAATGAAGAGGTACATAAAATAATGCATTTAATTTATGATAAGGTTAGAAGTGTTCTGAGTATATTTTTAGGTAAATCCAAGATAAATGCAATTATTCCTTTAACCTAGAGTTGCAATTAGAACACTCTTCTGAACTCACAATTCTGCATTGTCTGTGCTTTGTTATGTACATGAGCATAAAAAATAGTCTACAACAAACTATATATTATGTTCTCTTAATTTCAGCATTTAATGCTCTTAGCTATTACAAGCAAAAGAAATCATTCCACCTTAGATAACAGCTGTGGATCTACCTGGAGCTAAGAAACAGAAGGCATGCATCCATGTTTTATAGATGTGCTAAATTTCTTTACCTATGTTATATTCACTTCTGTAAGGAACTAACTGGAGTACAGCTTTGAGCTTCATCGTAGCATAAATATCTATGGTCCGTGTTTAATCTTTGTGTTCTTTCTTCTATGTAATTAAAATGGGTTTTTAAAATTCCCAATAATTTAATTCTAATTCAAATGCATTTTCATAAGGATGCTGAAATATGGAGAGTAATTTTATGTAAAGATATTCATTGCAGCATTACTTATAATCGCAAAATTTGAAAATAACTTAAATGTCCTAAAAGAGTGGAAAGATTAAAGGCGAATGCTCTTCATATAATGTGATATTACATAGTCTACAAGAAAATAATATTTTCAAAGGATGTGGAAAATGTTTTGGGAAAGTGAAAAAAAACAGTATTTAAAATATAATATGTTGTTTAATTAAATGGTATAAAACAAAAACGGTTGCATTATGTTTAAAATATACACTACTGATAAACTAAAATGCAAAATCCTATACAATAAAAGCCTACTATGCAAACTGACTGAACAGCAGAACAACTGGTGGAGTGACCGGTCACTATGATGTGCACTGACCACCAGGGGGCAGACGTTCCATGCAGGAGCTGCCTCCATCCTGCAGGTCCCAGGCCAGCCAAGGTGGGTGCCAGCAGGGGCCCCTTGATCACCCCACAGATTGGCCCTGATCGCCGGCCAAGCCTAGGGACCCTACCCATGCATGAATTTCATTCACTGAGCCTCTAGTAAAATACAAGATAGGATAAAAGATCAGAAAGCCGTCCTGGGTTTTTAAAATTTTAAATGAAGAATTAAGAGCAATCCCCCAAATCTCACAGAAAGGGTTAAATTATAACTAATTAAGGGACAAGAAAAAGTGAGAGACAGAGACAGAAAAAGAGAGAGATATGAAGGGGAGGAGGAGGAAGAAGAGGATAGGTTGCAAGTGTACAATTCTATGATACATCATTTATATATTGCATTGTGTGCCGATCACCAAAATTCAAATCCTCTTCTGCCATCTTATATTTGACTCCCTTTACTCTGTAGTTCCTCTCAGCCCTATTCCCTTTGGTAACCAGCATATTGTCTGTGTCTATGAGTTTTTGTTTCTTTGTTTTCCTTATTTGTTCTTGTTGCTTTCAGTTTTTTATATCCCACATCTGAGTGAAATCATATGGTTCTTGACTTTTTCTGTCTAACTTATTTTGCTTATCATGATTGGATAAAGAAGATATGGTACATATTTACAATGGAATACTACTCAGTCATAAGAAAATATTATATACTGCCATTTGCAACAGCATAGATTGATCTTGAGAATATGGTATATTCTCAGATCTAATTATTGTCATTTTGCACATTTGCAAACTAAGTTTTGATAGAGCATATAAATCATCTAAAGATAATTTGAATTTTGTATTGTTTCATTCCCTGCATTAAATTTCTTCTACATGACATTCATTGACAACACCATTTTCTTTGTTCTCATTGAGTAACAGCCTTATCTATTTTTTGTTCTTATGGATGAACTCAATGATAATCTCTGATATGCAGTGTTTTATTTGCCATATACTGTTCCAGGTACTTTGCCTATACTATTTTTAATAATCACACAACTACATGAGGTACAGTCTCTCATTATCCCCACTTAGCAAAGAAGGAAACTGAGGCACAGATATATTAATTGATTGCCCAATTAATAAATGGTAGAGCTGGTATTCAAACTGACATCATCTGGCTATACTTACCTACCTCTATAATCTAGGAACAGTATTAGTCTTCTTACCAGTTTTATCTTATACTAGAGGCCTGGCGCACGAAAATTCGTGCACTTAGCCCAGCCTGTGCTCTCTCACGGTCCAGGAGTCCTTGCCTGCGCGAGGTGACCAAATGGGCCGATCAAAGGACTGCACTAGCTGCGAGCAGCCAGCTCCACCCCCCGCAGACCTGTCGTTCCTCCATTCGGTTGATTTGCATATTACTCTTTTATTATATAGGATAGTAAACAGTAAATTGCCACCCTGATTTGTAAATTGATTCTTAAATGGACACTCTTATCTATAGGATTTTTTTCTTAAAGACCAGCACCACTATATCACAGATGATAAAATTGAATTTGCAAGTCAATAATTAGACCCTTAACCAGGGGTGGGCAAACTTTTTGACTCGAGGGCCACAATGGGTTCTTAAACTGGACCGGAGGGCCGGAACAAAAGCATGGATGGAGTGTTTGTGTGAACTAATATAAATTCAAAGTAAACAGCATTACATAAAAGGGTACGGTCTTTTTTTTTTTTTTTTTAGTTTTATTCTTTTCAAACGGGCCAGATTCGGCCCGTGGGCCTTAGTTTGCCTGCGGTTGCCCTTAACCAATTACCAATGTTGCCACCACCAAGAAAAACATACAATCTCTCTCAAGGGATTCTTTCAAAGCCATACTCAAAGAGTTTAGAATTCTGTTAAGAAAGATTCAAATGAGCAGAAAATGTGAAGTTGAACTTTTGAAATTAAAAGTTGCCTGAGCTAGCTTTACTGTTTACTTCCAGAATTAATGAAAATCTTGCTTACATCTAACAATGCTAGTCAGATTTATAACTGAAGGACTAAAAGTATACTAATTGGTCAATTCTATAATGCAAAATTTATTACAGCCTTCTTCCTATTGACATTTGGAAAGCTTTTCTGATTGGTTTTGACCACCAAAAAGCAGAATCAGGAGAATGAATCATTCCCACTCAAAGAATGCTCCTCTAATGGATATAAAAGAGATGGTATGTACACAATGAGATATTACTCAGCCATAAAAGAGAACAAAACCTCGCCATGTGCAACAATATAGATCAACCTAGAGAGTATTATGCTAAGTGGAATAAGTCAGGCAAAGACAAATACCATATGATTGCACTTATATGTGGAATCTAAAAAAAAGAAAAAAACGAAAAGTAAAACTCATAGATACAGAGAACAAACTGATGGCTGTCAGGAGGGAGGGGAGTTGGGGCCATGGATGAAAAAGGGGAAGGGATTAAATGTGCAAATTGCCAGTCACAGGGATATAAACAGCACAGGGAATACAGTCAATAATACTGCAATTATGTATGATGTCAGGTGGGTACTAGGCTTATCAGGGTGACCTCCTCATATAAGTTATATAAATGTGTAATCATGATGTACACCTAGAACTAATATACTATTATATGTCAACTATAATTGAAAAATTAAAAAAATATATTTTTTAAAAATGTTCCTATTTGCCAAACCTCCTTTATTAAAGTCAAATAATCTTTCCCCTATTTTTTTTTATATGATGGTGATTAAAAAAAAAGTTTGAGCCTTATATTTGTAAAACATTCTTGGTCTTGACTTTTACAAAAAAATAAAATTTTCATAAAATAACTTTTAAAGGAACTCTGCTCAGGATTTCAAGATAAATCCAGTGGTAGACTATCATAACAGTGTGGGTATTTCCCAGTTTATTAAGATAGGAGATGTTGACCAGGACATCTGGTTAGCTTTTTAATGCATGGATATATATTTTTTTCTAAATTTATAACTACTAAGACTCTCACTACAGGCAAGCAGATGGCATGCCAGCCTAAGTGGTTTTCTCATGCTAAACCAGCTTTCACTCTTCTAGCAAGATGCTTGGTCCCAATGCAGAATACTTCATTTAGGAGTGAGAAGAAAAGTAAAACACATTTATTACCTTTCAGTTTCAATTTTAAGAGTGAATTAGAAAAGTGAATACTTTAAAGACCTTTATTCGAAAGCTCAGCTATTTTCTGCCACAATAGAATATAAACTTTATTTTAAAAACACAATGACTTTTGCAATTACAGACAACAGTTTAATTTCTGCTAAACTAGCAAAATTTGCTAACAAGAAGTATGAGGTGTCATTGTGAACTGCTAGAATAGAAATTTTGAGTAACCAGTGATAACAAGAACAGTGTGTCCAGGACCTTTCCCTCCCCAGGGTGGACTCATTTCCCTACCAGTACTCCAGCCCAGAGGCTGTCTATAGGACCAGCACCACTATATCATAGCTGATAAAATTGAACCTTCCTCAGGGTCACATAGCATCAATTGTCCCATTTATTTCTGCACTTTTATTTTATTTATTTTTTACGTTTTAAACATATTTTGATTTTTTACAGAGAGGAAGGGAGAGAGTTAAAAACATCGATGAGAGAGCAACATCGATCTGCTGCCTCCTGCACACCCCCCACTGGGAATGTGCCTGCAACCAAGGTACATGCCCTTGACCCGAATCGAACCTGGGACCTTTCAGTCCGCAGGCCGATGCTCTATCCACTGAGCCAAACTGGTTTCGGCTATTTCTGCACTTTTAATGTTTTCACCCTTGAATCTATCAACATAAAATCCCTGAAAACAATAACCCTTCAACCCTGTAACCCCATCTCCCTCTCTTGTTATTCGGGAACATGCCTTCTAACAATTGTCAATGCTGCCCTTTTGGTGTTCTCAGTTTTTGTTCTTGGGTATCATTTCACTCTTACCCTCTTCCTGGATAATAATATACACTGTCCTGGCTTCATGTATCACTTACAAAATAATAAATAATAATAATAATTATCAATCATCCAGTTCTGTCTTCAGAAGTTCCATATACCTCCTGCATTTATTCATTTTATTGTCTTATCAACATTTCACATCCAACACATAGAACCCTCAACTATCTCATAATCCATCTTGCCCACGATAAAACTATTTTTCTGTTCAATTTACTATCTCAATAAAGAGGGCTTTTCCTCACTCTATCAAATTTGGTTAGTCATCAATTTGAGATGATTTTACATGTAGAAATCTCAGTATACTTTGAACATTTTCCTTCTTTGCTATGTCTATCTTTGCTGCACTTTAGCAAACTGAGGTTTCTAAAACACAGAAGAAAAGTGTATCTATGGAAGGAATAGCTAAAACGAACAGTGGGACTTGCACTGGCTGGGTGGCTCAGTTGGTTGGAGCATCGTCCCATGGACCAGAAGACTAATTCCCGGTCAGGGCACATACTTAGGCTGTAGGTTTAGTTCCCACAATCAATGTTTCTCTCTTTCTCTCCCTTTGTCCCTAAAATCAATAAAAACATATCCTCAGGTGAAGAAAAAAAATACAGTGGAGCTCTTTTATTATGTCAGAGATAAAGGACAACAGACTCATGTGGTCTACACTGACTGCTGACTTGTGAGAGTTATATTTGGAAAACCATGGTCTGACATTTTTTAGTGCACAGACTAAAATTATCTTGAGTTTAAGAATTGCTTTCAATTCATTTTCAGTTTCAACTTGGATTAGACATAATATAGAAAACCAGAAATTTTGGATTCAGTCATTTGGTCACATATTAGCATAGAGTTTGTTTTTAACCATAAATACTAAATACTAAAAAATTAATAAAATATTTATAATGCTTAAAGTAGCTAGACACTGAATATGTGTGTGTGTGTGTGTGTGTGTGTGTGTGTGTGTGTATATGCTCAAGAATGTTTAAAACTATTTGTTATTATTTCTTATTTCTCCTCCTTATACCCACAAATACATATAATAAGAGAAAATTCTTCATGTTTTAAGAAATAGAGGATAAAAAGAGTAAATAATAATAAGCATCCCAATAAAAGTATATAAGCTATAAATAATATGGAATAGTTACAAAGTCAAAAAGAACAGTGCCCCTTTCCCCCAAAGGGAGATAAATATGCATTACAAAGTTGAATAATATGAAACCTGCAAATTAATACTACATCTCAGTTTGAAATATCAACTAAATATGCCTATACCATAACTAAAAACTGACTTTCCTAACTTTCATGTTAGGCAAAAGGTAATTTTAATAATGTAGATGCTGCCTAGAAAACGGAAATACAGATGAGAGAAACGTAAAGAAAAATACCAACTATATAAATCATCGGTCTCTATAAGCATTATATACCTGTACATTTTAAATCTTCACTTTAGTACTCTAATAATTACTACTTACCTTACAATTTTACATAGGGTGCTAGAATATATTGTTGACTCAGAAAGTATAACATAATAGAATTCTGAAAAGTATTACTTTTTGAAGAGCAAAAATAAGAAATATAAGGTATTAAGGAAAAATGTTAACATTGGATATTAAAGCCAATGGAATATATTTGAAATTCAAAAGATATATTTGATATTTAAAATAATTTGAATATGTGAAACTCAAAATCTTAGAAATAATCAAGTCCTAAGTAATAACAATAATGCACTAAGTTTCCTTAGAATGAATTGTCCACTACTTATATATTAATTAATGAATAAAATTTAAAAATAATTCAGTAATAAAAAATAACCCCATAGAGTAAAATTTCAACTTTTAAAAATTAACATTGAAATGGCAGAAAACAATTCCTAGACTTTCACCACATGCATTTGTAGAAAATTCACCTGGTTGGCAATCTGTCGAGCAAGGACATCCATCCTTGATCCTGATTCTGATATCATTTTAGCTGCATAGATCACATCAGTCGTGTGCTTTAGTGGTCCTTTGCCCCTTAAAGTAAAAGAATACATGTTAGTTGAAGTGGTTCATGCTAATATACACATACACACATCCCATAAACACACAGATTTGCACCCCAAAGTACTGGCTATTGGCTTTATATACTTCAGTTTTAGATAGGTCTCAATTAGACTTCAGTCTTAAGTAAGACAAAATAAAACAAAGGCCTATTGTATTAATATGCAAGAAATACTGCCAAGGAGATGGATTACTTTCAATCTTTATTCCCAGGTATTTCTTATAATAAACCTCAGTCTAAAAATACTCTTAGAAAATGTAGATACCTCAAGGCAAACACATTTTTCTAATTCTAGGAGGAAACGTGAGATTTAAAATTTGATTTATGTCCAACAGCAATTTTGATCAGACTTTTAGTCTTGTTCTTTCTAATTCTTTTTTTAACAGTATTTTGGTTAATTGCATTTTGTTTTTAATTACATTATTTCTCCTCCACAATTAAGGCATAGTAATAATCATTGAGTATGAACCTGAAGTCATACTATCTTGTATGACTGACCAAAATCAGATCACTTCTTACCATTTGTCTAAGGAAATCAAGATAAATACCCACTTTGTGCCTCAGTTTCTCTGGTGGTAATAGAAGCATCTACTATATAGAACCATGCTTTTATTTCTACAAAGTGCTCAGAACATTGCTTTAAACAAAGTAAGCATTTAATAGTACAAGTTAGTATTGTTGTGGTTGTTACTTTAAAATAATCTTGATTTCTAATGCCACTGAATCAAAATTGTGTCCATTTAGGGCTTTTACAAGGTGGTTAAGAAGAAAGAAGTGCACTGCCTACATTTTTGTAGAGGGATGAGATAAGGAGATATTTTTCTGATTTCTCTTTCCTCAGAAATAAATGAATGATTGCCTAAACGAATGTAACTGTCCATCTACCTAAAACCACCTCTCTCTCCTTACTTCCTTATGTCCAATTGCTAATCCTCTACTGAGTGTCAAATTCTGGCTGTTCTAACTATTTGGGTTCTATTCCTTATTTTTCAGAGAATGGGACCCTGAAGGAAATGCTATCATAATTGCTTTTATAAATTTTTATTAAATTTATTGGGGTGACAATGGTTAATTAAATTATATAAGTTTCAAATGTATAATCTATAATAATAAAAGGGTAATATGCTAATTAGACTGGATGTCTTCCGGACGTCATTCTGGACATCCTTCCTGATGAAGCCAGGGCCAGAGGGAAACCGGGCCAGAGGAAAACCAACCCAGGTCCTGGGTGCCAGAGGGAAGCTGGTGCCAGGAGCCTGAGTCCCTGGTGCCAGGGGGAAGCCGGTGCCAGCAGTTGGGAGAAGGAAAGCTTACTCTTGCACAAATTATCATGCATCGGGCCTCTAGTTTTATAATACACCATCTGTATATTATAACATAAGTAGAGGCCCAGTGCACGAAATTTGTGCACTCAGTGAGCGGGGGAGGTCTCTCTGCCCGGACTGTGCCTTCTTGCAGTCTGGGACTCCTTGGGGGATGTTCACCTGCCTTCTTAGGCCTGATCCCTGGGAGGATCGGACCTAAGCCGGCAGTCAGACATCCCTCTGGCAGCCCGGGAGCCCTCAGGGGATGCCCGCTTGGCAGCAGGGAGCAAGCCTGCAAGCTAACCTACCGGGCAGAGCATCTGCCCCCTGGTAGTCAATGCATGTCATAGCAACTGGTCGACCAGTTGACTATCTGCCCCCTGGTGGTCAGTGCATGTCATAGTGAGCAGTTGAGCAGCCTTAACATATCATTAGCATATTACGCTTTGATTGGTTGAACAGATGACTAGACTACTGGACACTTAGCATATTAGACTTTTATCACATAGGGTTGTTTTGATGCTTTGATGGGTGAAGGGAGAGTGACGAGGTGGGTGGGAGTAGTAAACTGGTCAGAGTGAGAAAAGGAAGATTTTGAGAGGCTAAAACCTAGCATAACTAGAAGAGAAAGAGAATGTAACAATCTTTGTTCATGTCTAATTTACAACTTGGACTGGTTCTGAGGGTAGGTGCCCTAATGTTAAATCCAATGACTTGTTATTAGTCACTTAGCATATTAGGCTTTTATCATAGAGGGTTGTTTTTGATGCTTTAATGGGTAAGGGAGAGTGAGAGGTGAGCAGGAGTAGTAAACTGGTCAGAGTGAGAAAAGGACGATTTTGAGAGGCTAACACCTAGCATAACTAGAAGAGAAAGTGAATGAAACAATCTTTGTTCATGTCTAATTTACACCTTGAACTGGTTCTGAGGGTAGATGCCCTAATGTTAAATCCAATGACTTGTTATTAGAGGAAATTCTTCATTCACTAAGGAGACTATGACTAACGGAAGGGATTCAGGCAAAGATAAAGGATCAGAGTATTCTCTACTTGAAAACTGAATGCCAAAACGCATGTGCCAAGTAGGCCCATTCATTGCACTTTTTCTGTGGTGCTTTTCAAATTCATTAGAAGCAAGTTTCCCTGTAAAATGGAACACCATGTCTAGCACAAGGGAAACA
>NW_006287547.1:4310573-4311224 GCF_000327345.1 Myotis davidii
CAAGTAATGAGTTTTATTTAGTGACTAATGATATTTTATTTATTTTACAGGTGACTTTTTAAATTTCTATGTAATAATTATAGCACTTTCCAGATAATATGGACTAGCTTGATTATATTGAATTTCTTCTTACACCTCAATATCCTTTTACTAAGAAAAAAAAAAATACAAAACTAAAGCCCCAGTGCACGAAATTCATGCACAGGTGTGGTCCCCAGGTATGGTCAGTGATCAGAGCCTATTGGGGCCATCACACCCAGTCCTGATCAGGGCCAGGCAGCTGGGGTTTTGGAGCCTGCCAGCTGCCGAACAGGGGGGAAGGACCACAGGAGGTTTGCTGGCCGGGGGGAGGGACTGGGGACGGTTGGCTGGCTGTGGGAGGTTGGCTGTGGGAGCACACTGACGACCAGGGGGCAGCTCCTGCATTGATTGTCTTCCCCCTAGTGGTCAGTGCATATTATAGTGACCAGTCATTCCCGGTCATTCCACCATTAGGGTCATTTTGCATATCACCCTTTTATTATATAGGATGATGCTGTAGTTTAGAGGAGTCCAGAAACTTGCAAAGGACTCAGTTGTAGGCAATAGGAGTTGTGAGACTCACTCCCAGTCATCAGACTCTGAAGGCCATGTTTTCACTACTGCATTCCT
>NW_006287547.1:4312170-4313335 GCF_000327345.1 Myotis davidii
TGTTTTAATGTTCGATTTGCTTGTAATTCAAGTGTTCCATATCCATCACTGAAGAATTCCATTGTTTAGTATTGAGAATTCTTAGAAGAGTAACGGCATTTAGAGAGTGTTCTGAGCTCTATCAACTTGTATTCTTAGATTTTCTAAGTACATTTCCTAAAAACTCCTACAGATTGAGGGAAACTGAAATGTAAACAGGTAAATCATCATTTCAGCGCTGTTTGATATTTTATAGGTGACTTTTTAAATTCCTATGTAATAATTATAGAACTTTCCAAATAATATGGACTAGCTTGGTTATACTGAATTTCTTCTTATACCTCAATATCCTTTTACTAAGAAAAAAACAAAAACAAAACTAGAGTCCCAGTGCACAAAATTCGTGCACAGGTGTGGTCCCTAGGTCTGGTTAGTGAGCAGAGCCTATCGGGGCCATCACACCCAGTCCCTGATCAGTGCCAGGCAGCTGGGGTTTTGGAGCCTGCCAGCTGCCGAACAGGGGGGAAGGACCACAGGAGGTTTGCTGGCCGGGGGGAGGGACTGGGGACGGTTGGCTGGCTGTGGGAGGTTGGCTGTGGGAGCACACTGACGACCAGGGGGCAGCTCCTGTATTGAGCATCTGCCCCCTGGTGGTCACTGCGTGTCATAGCGACTGGTCGACTAGTCGTTCAGTCGTAGGTCGTAACGGTCACTTAGGCTTTTATATATATAGATATGGCAAAGCTTTTTACCTCTGACAAAGAAAAAGGGATCAGAATTTGTTTTAATGTGCATGTGTATACACTCAGGCATGCACGTGGATGGGAGTGGAGAGATTCCTAGTGTTTTTTCATTGTTCTTCAAGCATTGAAGAGACCCAAGTCTAGTTCATGGGTCTTGGTCCACGTTGCTTTAGTCTTAAAGCCTTTGATGGAAAGGGAAGCCCTCTGTGACTGAGAGGGATTAGGATTTTCAGATTTTGGAATGCTTTTATGCTTCTAGTACTAATCAGTTCTGAAACAGAATTGAGAGTAGCAAATGTCTTTTTGTCAAGTGAGCAGCTCATCATATTGTTTTCTTGTTTTCTCATTCTGTTGTCCTTTCTGTGCTTCTTCTGCTTCACCAATCCAAGCCCTAAGCCTTGTTTCCACCAGGAAGTCTTCTCTGCCTGGCTTCCCCTCCCTCA
>NW_006287547.1:4313540-4317615 GCF_000327345.1 Myotis davidii
AAAAGAAAACCTCCATCACCAAGAGCTCATTCTTAAATATCAAGAATAAACTACAGGCCCTAACCGGTTTGGCTCATGGATAGAGCGTAAGCCTGTGGACTGAAGGATCCCAGGTTCGATTCTGGTCAAGGGCATGTTCCTTGGTTGCAGGCACATCCCCAATAGGGGGTGTCCAGGAAGCAGCTGATTGATGTTTCACTCTCATTGATGTTTCTAACTCACTATCCCTCTCCCTCTCTGTAAAAAAAAACACAAAACAATAATAATGATAATAATCAAAAAATAAAATAAAAAATAATTAGGAAACATTACTCTGACCAATATTTTAAAATCCAGACACATAGACCCATGCAACTGCAAAGAAAGCTGGAAATGCATTTCATTTGGGCACAGGGAGAAAAGAAAACAAGGCTTTATGAACTTAGAGCATTTCTGTGCATACTACCAGGGGTACTACAATACTGTATTTTATTTTAGCAACAAAATCAGAGTAGGTGCGACAATTTGGGAAAGTACCAAGGCTCTTCACCAATACAGCTGAAATTATAAGCCCTACACTCTGCTTGGGCAGAAAACCAATTCTGGTTTTGGTTTAAAATTGTTAAAATGTATATGGTCTATTATTAAAACTAAAAATGACATACATCTACTTTGTACACAGTGATAATAGTCCTCCATGTTCAGTGTTGTATTTATGAAAAAAGCATAGGGCTGATTTTAGAGATCTTTTTGGTGATCAGCCTGAGGAGAATGCTTTTAAAGTTAATAATATTATTATTGCTGCTGTTGATGTTGTTATTGTTTGTGTGCATACAGTGTATGATTGCTATAGTTGTTTATGGTATGTGTGTGCGTGCACGTGTGTGTGTGTGTGTGTGTAGTGTGTGTGTAGGAAGTAGAAATTCCCTTCAAATCCAAAATTACTTTTCTAAACAAATCTGAGACCTAAGTCTTTTCTCTGTTCTTCAGCCCTCAAATTCCCTAATTTATCCTCTACTAGATAGTGTTGTGTCAAATCCAGAGACTGTAAAATTTAAGGGAGGATTTTATGAAGTACCTTTAAGGGTCAAAAAACCACTAAACAACTAGGTGAAAGCAGTAGAATTAGGATGAAGGAGTTATTTCACAAAGTTTACTTGTTTTTAAGGCAAAAAGAGGTCAGCTAGTCAGATATTCTGATTTTTGTGTTTATTAAAATGATAAACCTTCTCCAGTTCTTCCTAAGTATTAAGGTTTTATTAATTTTCCTGTGTAATTTTGTATTAAAAACGTACATACAAGCAAATGTGAGTACTTCTATGTTCCAGGAACTAACTGTAAAATCACTCTGTTTTCTCACTCAGCCCTCACACCCAGAACTGCTGAATAGAGGGGAGCAGGTTGTTCACCGCACAAATTCAAGAGTTGCCATCCACATCATGGATACTACCTGTGCATCTCATAACTTATGCTGAATTACATCCTCATTCTGCTCCTAGCATCTATTATCTTCACCCTATACACAAGAACATCGAAGCTTAGAAGCCCAATGATCCTTAACTTTTCTTCAAGGTATATGAATACAGGTTAGTCTAAATTTAGGGAGACCAAGTCATTAGCACTCTCAAAGCCAATTAAAAAGAAATCATGTAGGTGGAAGCATCATCATACGTTTCCTGTCAGTATGTATTTTGAAGCCCTGAAATGCAATGGGCAGCTCTGAATCAGTGGGATGTTTCATGTATTACGAAGAAATATATAATAACAAGAGGGTCCTAACCATTGCTCCTAGTGGGGTCCTATTGAAGCAACTATTTGACCAATCCCAAGGGCTATCAAAAAAATAGCCTCTTCTTTGATTGAATTTCTGTAATCCACAACCTGACACTTATCTTTCCTTTTTCCCCCCCCATTCTACTTGGGGCTGAAAGCAGATACGTTTTGGGGGAAAGAAAGTCACAGTTGTTTTTGTCCCCTCTCAACTCGACTTTTGACTTTTGGCTCAGAGAGAAATGGAGCCATCCATGGGACCCCAGCATTGGCCATCAGAAGTTATCCAGAACCAAAAATGAAGCCAGTTGGGGATCCTGGCACTGGTGAAAGCTCTGGTATTTGAGTAGACATCGTTTCCAGCGATCTGAGCCCAATTTTAGATTAATTAAACAAGTTGTTTTAATATCACACCAAAAAGTCAACAGGAACTAATACAAGGAGTCCGTGTGAAGAAAGATCAGGAGAATAATAGATACAAGAATGACACCCGTTCTGGGTTATAGAAGGAGCAGTGAGAATCAGCATCCACGCAACGAGCAACTCTAGTTTTTCCTTCAGGCCAACTCAGGAATGTCCTTCCCATCCACCAGGCATCAAGGTTAACATGCCTTGTCCTTGTCCTGGGCGACACAGGAAACACAAAGCATTGTGTGCCTCAGATTCTAGCCTGGGGCAAGAAGAGGGAGAAGTCCTACATGCAGGAAGATAGGGAAAGTTTTCCTTTTTTCTTCTTTAGGGAGGGGGAGTTTTTCCAATAATTATTATAAGTACTCATTTCTTCTTTGAGACGTATAGGCCTTGAAAACTCTGGAAAATATTCTCATAAGACATTCAGAAAGTATACCTGCTGCTTAAAGGGGTCATTTAGGGAAAAGATTATAGTTATAGTTAATATCACTTAAGAAAACTTTGGAAGTAATTGGTTACTGAAACTATGAACTAAGGGATAAATTTCTCAGTGGTGGCTCTCCAGACTCATGTGGGTAGTGAGGACTGACAAGGGAATCCATTTCTATCTTCTCTCATGCATAGGAAAGCAAGCTCTCCAGCACCAGCCTTTCCCCATCTCCTCCTCCCCCAAATGACTAAGTCATTAGTCATCAACACCTTTCAGGATATAATAGAAAATCTGTACTGGGCACCAACATTTGAAAACAGGTCTTTTCTCGCCTTCCACACATTACCTCTCTGAGTGTGCACATTAATCAAAGCCAATGTACTGTAAATACAACTGCACTCCCTGACTGTGGGAGTCCCTCTTATTCCTGTTGGCAGTGGCCTCAGCATTAATCATACACATGATCTCTTACACAGCCTGGCCATTTTTTCCAGCTTCCCCTTAAACTACGGTGACATACTAGCTGCTCCTGCTTCTTTAATAGCAGCCCAAACTCGATGGGTTCAGAAAATAATTTCCCATTTATGAAAGGAATATAATTCAGCTTTTATTATTTAATGTTTGACTTTCTTAAAGCTTTCATAACTACTCTCTTCTTCTTCTAGTCGTGGCCCAATGTTATCCTAAGGTCCAGTTGAAGAAACATATGGGGGTGAAGGGGCCACCAACTTAGTGAAGACACCACAGTGAATAGACTGGATCCACAGGTGGTCCAAGAATCTGGCTTGCCACCAGTGTCCAGCCTTTTTGTTGCTGTTTCCAAGATGATAATACTAACAGTAGGTCTTTGGCATGCCCTCCCTCCCCTAGTCTAGTCAGATATAGCTACAGTTTATTAGGTTTTACTACATTATAAAAGCTATCCATGTTCAGATGGCTTATTCAGATTGAGTGTGACTTGGGATATACCGTCAGCTGGTTTTCACGTTAATGTGTAAGTATTGCAGTTCTCCATTAGCTTACGTGCTTTATTAAATAATTGTAGAGTGACCTGAAGCTGATTTTTAAAAAAGGGTATTATTTTAAAATTTGAATGAAATAATCATCTCTAGTTTAAACATGCACATTATTTTTTTACTGCATCTCTCTATAAGTCCTAATGTTTTATCTAATGCTATGTGAGACAACATACTTAATGCCTCTTCAATTACAAGGTAGTAAAGCAATGTAATTGTAGAACAGTAGTTGCCCAGCATCATGCCCGGCTGGATGGTCCATGCTCATGCCGCACGTGCTATATTTGCCCTAAAAATCTCTTGCTTTGGAATAATATAGACCCATCAATGCCCAGGTGTTTGGATCTGCTTTCATAGTAAATAACTCAGCCTGCAGGGTCACATGTTGCTCTCAGACTAAACTTTGTTAAAATAAACATATATAAACTACTTTAGAATTGTATGCTTAATGATTTATTTCTTATTCATC
>NW_006287547.1:4318545-4329317 GCF_000327345.1 Myotis davidii
CAATGCCCAGGTGTTTGGATCTGCTTTCATAGTAAATAACTCAGCCTGCAGGGTCACATGTTGCTCTCAGACTAAACTTTGTTAAAATAAACATATATAAACTACTTTAGAATTGTATGCTTAATGATTTATTTCTTATTCAACCAAAATTACTTAAGACAAATAAAAGAAAGTCTCAGTTTAGATATTTATCCTCCCTTTCTTCTGCCCTTCTTTTTTTCCTACCTTCCTTCCTTTTTTTTATTGGTTTAATGTTACTCATAATAGTAAATTTCAATTGTATTGTACAAACTAAAGAGCACTTTTCTACAAATTATTTAATTTTTGATATACAAAACCTGCAGTATAGAATGACAGAGACTGTAAAAATTATAAAAGAAAATACTGATGCTCATATGGCTAGTGGCCCAATCTAGTGAACACATTCAGGAATTGGCTGTAGAATTGGGTACTTTGGTCGTGCCCCAGCCGTGTGCCTTGGTTCAATGTCAGAACATATTAGACCATGGATCTCCTTCACCCCTTTCTATAGGGAGTTTATTTCATTCAAGGCCTGCCAGTTCTCTCTTTCTAAAAATAGGCACCAAATGTTTGCCAATTTATTTCTTTTTTAAAGCTTATTGACTGAGATGGCTGCTGTTCTCTCCTGCCAAGAACTCCTCCCGAAATCTCAGTGTTTTATTTTTGAAAATGTTTCTTGAAATGTGAGATCCTCAACCTCCAATTAAGTAGGGTTATTTAGGAAGAAAAAAAAATAGGAAACAAACAGCCACATGATAGAATGTTACCCTGAATAAAATCGGAATGTGCAGCTCTAAAGTGGGAGCTTACTGAATTCATTTCAATAGCTTACACTGCTGCTGAATATTTTTTTTTTGCCCCAATGGGAAATAATGATATTTTCCCACAGGATAAACTCATTAATATTTTTACTATCCAATGGGATCAGTTCCAAGAAGGCTAACATATTTATACCAGAAGTTGGCATTCTGAAGACAAAATATTTTAGCATTTAAATTTTGGTGCTTTAAGCAGAAATATCCACAGTTTTAGGCAAAGAGGTTGCTTTGGAGACTTTTTTCATCCTTCTCTTTCAAGCATAGAATGAGATAACACAGGTCTCACCTTCATCCTCTCTCAATATATATGCATTTATGTCACATGTATACTATTGTGCTAATATTAAATTATGTACATTATAAAACAAATATAGAAATATAAACACCATACACAAGAATAAACTCAAAATGGATAAAATATTTAAATGTAAATTGTGAAACCATAAAAATCTTAGAAGAAGACATAGCAGTAATATCTCAGACATCTCTCCTAGCAATATATCTGATATATCCTGGAAACAAGGGGAATGATAAACAAATGGAACTATATCAAACTAAAAGGCTCCTGCACAACAAAAGATGTCATCAACAAAATGCAAAGGGAACCCACCGAATGGGAGAACAAATTCACCAATGGCATATCTGGTAAGGAGTTAATATCCAAAATATATAAAGAACTTATACAAGTCAACACCAGGAAGACAAACAATCCAATTAAAAATGGGCAAAGTACTTGAATAGACACTTCTCCAAAAAGGACATACTGATGGTCAATTAATAGATAAAAATATGCTCAAAATCACTCATCATCAGAGGAAGGCAAATTAAAACCATAATGAGATATCACCTCACATCTGCCAGAATGGCTTCATCAATAAATCAACAATAAACAAGTGCTGGAGAGGATGTGGAGAAAAGGGAACCTTAGTACACTGTTGGTTTAAAGTTACTCATAATAGTAAATTTCAATTGTATTTTACAAACTAAAGAGAACTTTTCTATAAATTATTTAATTTTGATATAAGTAACAAAACCTGCAGTATAGAATGACAGAGACTGTCAGCCCCAATTACAAAAGAAAATACTGCCAAAACCGGTTTGGCTCAGTGGATAGAGCGTCAGCCTGCGGACTGAAAGGTCCCAGGTTCGATTCCGGTCAAGGGCATGTACCTGGGTTGCGGGCACATCCCCAGTAGGAGATGTGTAGGAGGCAGCTGATCGATGTTTCTCTCTCATCGATGTTTCTAACTCTCTCCCTTCCTCTCTGTAAAAAATCAATAAATTATATTAAAAAAAAGAATACGATTGATAAGGGGAGGTTGTTTGGCTTGCAGATTGAATAGACTAAAATTGGTGAGAGCCAGGTTGAGGCCTGATACTGGCATTTATAAGATGAGGGTCTTAAGGCATGTCAAATGCATGCTAGACATTGAAAATATGCTAGCTCATTCCCTTGTTTCTTAATTTGACCCCAAGGTTAGTAACTTTTGTTCCCATCACAAGTCAATGTGGCTTAGTGGTTGAGCATCTACCTTTGAACCAAGAGGTCACCAGTTCGATTCCCACTCAGGGCACATGCCCAGGTTGCAGGCTTGATCCCTGGTAGGAGGCATGCAGGAGGCAACCGTTCAATGATTCTCTCATCATTGATGTTTCTATCTCTCCCTCTCCCTTCCTCTCTCTAAAATCAATTTAAAAAAAGAAATATGAATAAGACATGGCCCCTACTCTCTGTAACATAGAATAACTGGATGGAAATGTCACTCCCACTGAAAGATCTTCTGGAAAGACTGCCTTCCCTATTATCTTTAGCTGCATGGATGCAAAAGTAGAAAAGTAGTATACTTAGTTATCTGTTTATTTATAAATTTATTCTTTAAATATAACTATTGTGCATTTTAACTATAGACCAGGATGTTTTATAGAGATTTGCATCCTTGATGCTTGAAATCTAATAGGAATATGGTAAAGTTAATAAGCATGTGAAAAATAAGATAGTTTCAGCCCTAGCCGGTTTGGCTCAATGGATAGAGCATTGATCTGAGGACTGAAGGGTCCCAGGTTCGATTCCAGTCGAGGGCACATGCCCGGATTGTAGGCTCAATCCCCATAGCGGGCATGCAGGAGGCAGCCAGTCAATGATTCTATCTCATCATTGATGTTTCAATCTCTCTCCCCCTCTCCCTTCTTCTCTGAAATCAATAAAAATATCTATTTTTAAAAATATGATAGTTTCAGATACAAATAATAGTAAGATAAAAATAAAACTGAGTAAATATCATCAAATACTTGGTTAGGGCAGAGGAGAATATTAAAGAAGAAAACAATTAATGTCTGTACTGAGTTCAGAATTAATAGAGGCAAATAATAGCAATAAATAAAGTGGATAAGAAAAAAGATATAATGTTTGCATTTTAAAATCCAGCTGGAAATGGGTAAGTGAATATTTCCAAAGGAAGTAATTTCTTTTTTTGCTAAGTAATCTAAACCTAAATAATGATATTAAAGCATAAAACTAGATAAGACAAGTGAATGAAAAACAATCAGAGTGGACATGAATCATGGCACTTTATTATAATCACAAATGCCTCTGAACTATACAATCACAGAAACTAATACGTAGTTGAATGGAACTTGGTAGTCAGTCTGGGTTCTTTCAATTGTGGAAATAATTTCTACAACTTCTATGACTAATAGATTCTAATTTCTGATGAATATTTCCACACTAGAGACCCTTGCCTCCATGGGATAGGTTTTTTTGTTAGTTTGGCAGCTTTATCCATTAGCTATTTCTTGAAATTGAGCACAGATCTGTCAAATTCCTCACATGTATCCTACACATCTTCCAGAGCAACACAGAATGCATATCCTGCAAGAATAGATTCAGATATTTGATATTTATTCAGACACCATTGTATTTTCTGAAAAATACATCCTAGAATACTGACGAAGAAAGAGGATTTTAAAAAATTAAACAAGGAACAAGCAAAGAAGAAGAAACCACACACCTCTGTTACATGAAAGTGACGACGAAGATGGCTGTATTAGAGTCAAACTAGAGAGGAAGAAAAAAAAGTAGAAAAACACCTGATAACTGTAATGAAGACTTAGGGCAGGTCTGGAGAAGCACGGGGGCAGAGTGTCCTCACCACAGCTCACCTCCACTGCAAAGAGGACAGCAGCACACGTTGGAAGAACAAGTGGAGCCCTCTCAGATAATTATAGCGACAAGCAGCAGCTAATAGAGGGGGGATTTTAAAACACCGAGGCCAAATTTGTATGACCAAACAAGGTCTCAGAATTGACGTGGTGCAAAATAGGCTGTGGGAGTCTGGCGGCCCGTCAGTTAGAATTACATGTACAGCAATATGATATTGGAGCTTTAACTCAGAACTGGATGTTTCAGCATTTAACCATGATTGTGGGTGAAAATAAGTCCGTTATTAAGTGGAAAGCGGTATAAATCCCATGTTGTTATCAATTTTGAAACATCCACTGTGGTTAATTTTTCACCACCTGAAGTGTGTGTATATATCCATTCTCTATAAACCAACATTTGTCTCCCTAAAGACAATTTTCAGGCTGTGTTTAGCCTTATGTAGCACCCATAACATTGCTCCCTCAGTTGCTTATTTTTATCGCGATCCTTGGATTTTTCTGCTACTCCATTTAACAACCAGTTTCTGCCTCTGCCCAAACTGATGCTGTTAACATCAGGAATCTGGTTGCTCATGTCAGTGGGCTGCAATCTTACGGGGTGAGGTGGGGACAGGAATCAATTTTGCATTGGAAAATTTTTCATAATTGAGTTGTATTTGAAAAAAATAAACACTTTATACCCCAGAATATTCCCTCAGCTCAACTGTAGATACTGTGGATTTTTTTGTATTATTCATGCATTTGTTTTGTTGATAATATAGATTGCTTATTTATTAAATTTATTCAAATATTATTTTCATGAAATATGCTCCCATAGGAAAGAGAATACATTTGTTTTGATAGCTTAGTATATAATAGAAACATTATATTGAGTGCATCAGTTCAACAATAAGCTTTTTGTAAAAAATTATAAATCTATGTAATTTACATATATGAGTGTAAATTAAAATTACATGTATTAAATTTCAATTATCATAAATTTTAAAATAGTAAATCTTAAATTATGTAATATACTAGAGGCCTGGTGCACAAAATTCATGCACTTGCAGGGTTGGGGGGGCGCGTCCCTGAGCCCGGCCTGCACCCTCTCACAGTCTGGGAGCCCTCGGGGGATGTCTGACTGATGGCTTAGGCCTGCTCCCCTTGGGGAGCCATCAGTGGGAAATCCTTACCACTGCCGCGGAAGTGGGAGAGAATCCCACCACCAATGCTGCACTTACCAGCCATGAGCTTGGCTTCTGGTTGAGCAGCGCTCCCTCTGTGGGAGCGTACTGACCACCAGGGGGCAGCTCCTGTGTTGAGTGTCTGCCCCCTGGTGGTCAGTATGTGCATAGTGACCGGTCGTTCCTCCATTCGCCATTTGGTTGATTTGCATATTAGCCTTTTATTATATAGGATATGTGTGTGTATTTTATACACACACATTACATATCAGTATTTGTTCATGTACTTTTGACTCATAATTTTAAATGTTTGTTAAATAGACTTTGCTTTCAAAGATAATCTTTTTTATCATTTAAAAAAATACTTGCTACTGAGAGAAATTATTTCCACAATTGGATTTTACTAAAACAAATAAGATAAGGTCATGAAAATTAATTTCAGTATCATTGCAAATAAATATGACCAAAATTTTTAAAATTTACATTTTGGGTTAGCTGTATTTCCAAAACATCTGTTATACTATTATAGCAGGTGTTTATTAATATGGATGTCTAGTCAAATTTTTTGGTCGCTAACAGTTTGGCAATCCAACATCTAAATATTGTCAAAATCCTTAATTATATGTTAGAAACTGTGGATAATTGATTCAAAACTGTTTCTTCTCACTAGATTAAACATTTAAAACATGCCGTGTATTTTCCTTTGGAATCTCAATATTTTTCTAAAATTTCTAAAACATTTCAATAATGAGAACTTATGAAGTTATAAAAGCCATTTATAAGCCAAAATGTGTATTAATTCAAATTTCTTTAGCCCCTTTATTATATAAATACAAATAAAATTATTTTTAATGCCTTGAGCTAGAAGTGAAGCAAGCTTATAGAGAAACAATAATTATAAAATTATATATATATATATATATATGAACACTATATATATATAGTATTCATACATTTATGAAGAAAAAGAGGGAGGCACCAACATTTTAGGACATGCAAGCTCAGATTTGTTAATTAAATGTTCTTAAAATTATTTAATAAAGTCTGAATAGTACAAGTCTACAAGAAGCAATTTGCTGGCCCTCAACAATTTGATTGAGTAGCTTTGATGGGTGACATTTGCAACATAGACCTTAAATTGTAATTTCCTCTTGAATAATGCAAGTGAGTGCCACAAATCTCTAGAATATTTTTGTGGTAATAGTACTAAACAGAAATCTTTGAAAGTCTGAAACTGAATAATTACAGATTCTGAAAGTTTGAAATTCATCTCTGTTTCACTTCTATGAGAATGTTTGCCTTTTTGTCTACAACGGTAGCATGTGTGGTTTTAGTCCAGTATCATCACTGTCCAGTAGACTTTTCTACAATAAGGGACATGTTCTCCATGCATCCAACATGAAAACCACTAGAATCATGTGGCTTTAGAGCATTTGAAATTTGTCTTATACAACTAAAAATAAAGAATATTTAGTTGTGTTAGTTTTAATCAATTATACTTAAATAGTTACACTTAGTGAAGGGCTACAGATGGAAGAGTGCAGGCCTAAATCATAGTATATGACTTTCTGATTTAATAAAATATGCTTCATTAGACTTGAGAGTAATGCTAAATTATTGCATGGATAGTTGTGCTAGAATTCCATGTTTTTTATGTATAAAAAGGAAAATAATATCAGCATCTTATAGACAAGCGATCTTCTAGATATTGTTTGCTATGTTAGAAATTGAGCCACAATAGCAAAAGGCACAGTTCATTAGAGTGTGAATATATTCAGAATCTTTTTCATACGACCTAGATCAGTAGTTAACTAGGGCTTACAAGCCAAGTTCTGCCCACCACCTCTTTTCTAAATAAATCTTTATGAAAACACAGCCACACCCATTCATGTATCTATTGTGTATGACTAATTATGCTACAACAGAAGAGTTGAATATTTATGACTGAGACCTGACCCTATAGTCTGCAAGGCCTAAGATATTTACTATCTGGTTCTTTATAGAAAACGTTTGCCACTTCTGACCTAAGTGAATATTAGGAGAAAATCTCTCTTATAAAAAAGTATACTTTTCTCAATTCGTTCACCATATATAATACATAAATAATATATGATATTTGTATGTTATAGTATCTATATAGTTATAAATATATACACATATATCATAACATGTAGCAATTTAGAAAGTGAGGCACTAAAATCTCAAATATATATAAAATTAAATAGTCTCCAAATAAAGCCTTATGTGTTTCCATCCTATTTCATGGTAAATTTAATGCACAATCACTTATACCATCTTTTTTTCTAGTTTAAGTAGGAGTAACTAATAGATCTCTGCCTAGAATCATGGTGATGAGAGAGTATTAGAGCTAGAGTTGAACATAAAAGTACATTCCAAACTCATTTTAAAGATAGTAGCCTACATAAGAAGTTGTAAGATGCCTAAAAACACAGCGATGCTAACCACTTAATCAATGTTTATTCAATGTGACACATCTATTGACGTAACCACCCAGGTAGCCTATATGTTGTGCAAAATTCAGGAACATAGTACCTTAGGCCCTGGGGTTAGAACCAGGGAGGAAAACCCTATGAGTTGTCATAGTGGCTGTGCTATGTATGACATATGCCCTCATCTCAATCCAACTGGAGAAAGAGAGTCTTAAAATTATTAGGTTCCCGTTGTGGTTTCTGTAGTGTGCATATTTCATGCCATGAGCTGATGTTAGAACAGATGATGCTAGAAGGATGGCATGCACAAGGGAACATTTATGATGGACCATTTAATGATGCAAACAGTTGGCAAACATCACAGATGACCTATGTATCCCAGGGGATAGATTCTAACTGCTCAGTTTAAGCACTTGGATCTTAGGCTTTATTTCACGCAGTGTAATTTTCAGTTGTTCTAAAGACTTACTCCAAAAATAGAAACAACCCTATTGGAATTACAGTGCAATTGTCTAAGAACAAGTGTAATTTCATTGGGATTCATTTAAAGAATTCCTCACATTGTTAGGAGAAAAATTAAAATTTACTCTCTGTCCTAAGTAGAACTTACTTCTCTGCCTTTATTTAAAAAGTATCATAAAACAGATGTGCTTCTGTTCTCAAATATAAACTTAAGTACTTGTTTGGTATAACTTTTAACATAAAATATAATGAATGGTATATGTTTTAACATAAAATATAATCATATTTTCATAAGGGACTTTCATTAAAATCATCATAAAGGTTTCTTAAAGGTGTCAAAGAAAGTAGTTATAGTTTAATGCATATTAACAGAAATGGGTATTTCAACTTCTCAATTGGTAGAGCCTTTAACTTTATCAGAATAATTTTCCCTTACCAGATGCTTCAATAAAAATTAATATCTCAACTTTGGACATTTTTTTCTCTCCTCTTTCAGTCCTATAGTATAGATCTTGGTTTTATAATACAATAAAGTACACATTACAGTCTGAACTATATAGATGCCTGAATTTCCTTTTTTAGAGATGTGTATGGATTTAGATCTCTGATTGGAGTGTGGAATGCAGAGGTACTAAAAAACAGAACCAAGCAGTCATAGTACAGCCACGAATATTTTAGAATATGCTTTTTGCACTTTTCTGAATCCGTGTTCTAATCTGAGTGTGTTTGGTGCCTCTTAGTTCTATGACATCAGTGAGGTGGGGATAAGATGACACATTATCTCCATATTTTAGTCTTCCAGAGTTAGCTCTAACCACAGGAGCCAATGAAGAGGTTCTAAGGAAAGCCCTAGAGGGCCAGTAGTAAGAACTCTAAGTAGCAAGACTTAAAACATTACCTCTGGCATTTCTGTTGCAAGAGATAACTATAATTCTCTGTGGGTTCTTTGTTATATCACCAACTGAAAATTATTAAAGGAGTATCATTTGAGCTGCAAGAAAAGGTAAGGCAAAATCAATGCAGGTGGTGCTTTAACTTTGAAAATCATGACAATAAGTGGGTGAATTAGAAAAAGCAACTTCTAGTGGTTTAAGAACCTCTGAATCTCTCACGTATAAACAGGAGCATAAACAGGAGACATTGTGGAGCATCTTAAATATTTCATAATAATGGTGTGAAGCAGAACAATTACTAACTAAAGCTACCCTATGCCTCAAATTTCTGGTTTGACGACTAAAAAAATGGGTTCTGTTTGTCATTCAGAATGACATATAAATTTTGTGAGTAGGGTCTATTAATGGGTTGTTTCGAACTAATTCTCTGAAAATAATTTTCTCTCAAAGAAATACATTATTGTTCTCATATCCTATTTGGCCTTTAAAAATATCTTTATTTAACTGATATTTAAAATGGTTAGGTATGTAAAAAGTTTACACTTTGGATATAAGATCGTTTGTATCATCTTAACTCCTTGACCACAAAAGAGTATAATTGGTTCTTTAGAGATCTTTTCAACTGTACCCCAGAAAAAAAAGTATAACATGATACAATATCTGTTCTATTACATACAAATTACAAAAGTCATACAAACCTATGGTCATGCTGCCAAATTGCTTATCTATTTACTTGGAAATAAAGTTAATTCAAAAACAAATGCACATGTTCTTTTATGGGTTGACAAAGAATGAGTGCAGAAGCGTTCAGTATATAAAATAGCTTATTCTGATTCGGGAGAATCATTTTCATGCATTGCTTTTTAGTCCAATTTTCTCAACATAGGACTACATTACTTAATTCATATTTGAAGGTGCACCCAAACCATCACAGGTAAGTAAGATATTATTCAGGTAGACAATATGGAAGCTCTGGGAATTCTTTTCTAATATATCATCACTATTATTTTGAAAGAAAATAATCAGCCCCCCACAGATGAACACAATCATGACATATATTTTACCAAAGTCATCCTTTATGGGCACTTACAACCCATGTAGAACAATAGTACTGCAACATGCTTTATTTATCAACGGTTGTGTTATGTGTGAAATATCACATTCAATCTAAAGCCCTGAAGTACAATGGTCTTCAGGGAGATATTAACCATTTCTCAAATATTAACTGTATAAGAAATATTAAATTTTAAAACACAGGAATTATCTTCCTTATCTATAAAATGAGAGGTTTGGACAAAATAATCTGACATGACCTTCTAGAACTTATATCTTATCATTTTATGCCCTTTTTCTCCTTCAATAAATAATTCCTTAAAATTGAATAGAGGACATCTTTGGCTTAACAAATATATTATGTAGTGATAATCAATTGCATTTGCATTTATAATGGAAAATATTTATTTCTATATTTTTATAGAGAAAATGTGTCTTTAGCTGTCTGAAAACACTTAGGAAAACAGCTACACAGATGGTCAACCACAGGGCATTAATAAATGTATAAACAAAACAGACATGAAACATTTTATATTTTAACCCAAACTGCTAAACTAACTCATGAAGATGTCATATATTACCTATTTAGCTGAGAGTTTTATTGCAGAGAAATTATATCATAATTAACAATTAACATAGGACCAACAATTTTATTTTATGATTACTTCTCAAGCAAATTAAGGGAGATAGCTCCATACAATTATATTTTGAAAAAAATGTGATATACCTAATTATATAAAAATGACCCACATC
>NW_006287547.1:4329589-4332510 GCF_000327345.1 Myotis davidii
ATTTTAGCATAATAAATCCATTAGTCCTTTAGTGTCTCCTCCATTTTATCTCTGCAGTATTGTAATTAACACAATATTATATACACTACAAATCAAAAACCAACTTATTTTTTTCCCTCAGATGAATTACAAGGGGAATAGATTGAGTTGTCTAATCCTACGGGATTTCAAAGCATTCAAATTCTAAGGACAAGAGACTGACTTCTAAACTGCTCTTTTCTCCATTGCAAAGCTCTCAGCAAAGTAGCTGAATATGATTTTATGTACTGCAATTGTGTCAATAAAAATGGCAAATGACACCAGAACAAATGATTTACACTACCATTTTAAGACTTTTAAGACCAATTTTATTTGAGGGAAAGTCATAATCTGCCCACATCTATCCCAGAAGGCTAAACGCAAACTTGTAGAATTGTAGACTTGAGCTGGAAGAAAATGAGGAAGGCTTGGCCCAATGGAAAGGAGGCAGGGCCTGGCACACACTAGTAATTGAGTTGCTCCAGGAAAAGTCATCTAATTTGACCAGAACAGAGATTTCCCTAGCAGAGTGCTGGGCAAAGAAACAGGAGAGTAGGCACGAACCAGATCTGGAAAGCCTGGAATGCTGACATTTTTAGGAAACCTCTAATATTGACACTCTTCACCCAAAGCAGATGATGGCCACAGAGAAAGAAAGCTATGGAAGCCCTAGCTGTTTTGCTCAGTGGTTAGAGAATTGGCCCGCAGACTGAAGAGTTACAGGTTTGATACCTGGACAAGGGTGTGGGCTGGGGAACCTGCGCCCCAGCCCTGTGTGCAGGAGGTAACCAATCGATGTGTTTCTCACATTGATATTTCTCTCTCTTCCCCTCTCCTCCCTCCTTCCTACTCTTTCTGGAAAAAATATCCTCAGGTGAGGATTAAAATTAAAAAAAAAGAAACTGTGGAAAATATTTAGACAACATTAATTTCTCTTTCACTGTGGCCAGTAAATTCACTGATGTTCAGAACGCGCTGGCAGCCACAGGGATGATTCGTCAATTGATTGGGTCCTTCATATGCTCTCAGGGGTGCAGCCTCAAAGCCTAACCATTTGATGCTGATCTGAATTTTACTCCAGGTTGATCTCTGAATCCTTAATCCTCGGCCTGACAAAAAAACAAACAACAACAAAAAAAACAGCCTATAAATGGCACACCACAAAGCTCATTTCATGTTTACTTCTTAAAATATTTTTTAATAGATGCACCCTCTCTTTTTTCATTTGTCAAGAACATTATTTAAAGATAGAAAGTCTGGTCTACATATTTTTTTTTTGGCACACCACAAAACACCAAACATAAGGATTGTGAATGCTGAGACACTGTCAATAATTAGTCTGCTTATATCCAACCTATTGTAAGAATTTAAGAGGCTGAATTTATCTGTTCTCTTAGTAATCATGGAAAATCAGGGTTACTAAGGAAAAGAAATGTAGATTTATTTTTTTAATGAGAGAGTTGCCAAACTAGAGGAAATTGCAACAATTATATACAAGCAATTTTTGTTTGACATTATTCTGTGTAATATAAAATGTGAATTATTGTCTTAAGTACTCATAACAGTACTTTGAAATGAGTTTACATAAAAACTAACTTGAGATATTTGCAAATACCAATATGTTAAAAATAAGCAATGAACTTTGGCAGAATTCTTACTCACTGATTCATCCATATTTGCATTATTTATAAGATGCTAATTGGGCTCTACTATAAAAGAGGCTATAAATATGAGCTCTAATTCAGTGAAGACCAAACTTCAAAAAATCGTAGAGCTCTCAAATTTCAAAGATTCCATATTTGATAAACCACAATATTAATGACCACAATTGAAAAAGAAAATATTAAACTAAAAATATTTTATCTTGATTGAATGAATACTTCCATTGATAACCCCCCCACCCCGGAAAAAAATAATCTGAAACTTCTACATACAATATCTTTGCTCTGTTGTTGTTGTTGTTGTTATTGTTAGATGATGTATTTTTATAGCAGTAAAGAGTTAATTTTTGACCTTGAATTTTCTTGGACCAGATGATGACATGTTCAACCCTCATCTGCAAGGTTCTTCTCACTTTCATACTAACCTTCCTAAATAAGAAGCTAATGTAAAAAAGTCGTATTTCAAGAATTAACAATGTATGCAAGTTCTCAACCTGTGTAAAAAGTACAGGGTTAATGAGAACTGTTCTTTTGCTTTGACAAAAATATCCTTAAAATTCTTCAGTATTAACATGTACCAAGAAAAGCATTCATTGCACTACCACTTGAGGTGCATTAAAGATTATATGCCAGAAACTACTTTAGGGAGAAGGAGAAAAGGGAACTGTATTTTCTCCACATACACATGCCACCCACAACAGCATGGCATCCACAAACAGGAACATGACCTGATATTAAACACATACACACACACACACACACACACACACGCACGCACACACACACACCAAGCTAGCTTCATAGCAAGGAATAGAAGATTGTTTACCATCTGGGCTACACTTATCCAACCATACGCTGCCATACTCATCCTCTCCTCACCATACTTTTATGCCAATAGGTGGGCTCCTTTACCCTTAAATGGCCTTGTATTCTTATCTCCATTACTTAGCCTTTTCTGTTTCCTTAGCCTGTGATCTCTTTCCTTCCTTGCCTATGAAGTGAATTTTGATGCATTCTTGGAAATCTAGTGTTTAATTTCTACCACTTCTTTAAAAATATCTATGGACCTCCTCAGAATAACGAGTCATTCCCCTCATTGTTTTCCCATAACATTGATATTAATCCATATCCAGCTATTTTGCTGGTCTGGTTTCAATAATGTATTTGTATCTTTGCTATCATTTGAATACTTCAGAAGCTCAAAGTTTATTTTAAATACATCTAATAATTAAAACAAAACCT
>NW_006287547.1:4333915-4341643 GCF_000327345.1 Myotis davidii
TCCCCAACTCCCCCATCGGCCCTACTCTGTGCATGACATGGGGGAGCTCCCCAACCCCTTGATCGGCCCTGCTCTGTGCGTTACAGGGGGCAGTGCCCCAACTCCCCAATAAGCCCTTCTCTGAGCCCGACCAGGTGCTGCACCTAGGGATTGGGCCTGCCCTCTGCCACCCAGGAGCAGGCCTAAGCCAGCAGGTCGTTATCTCCCAAGGGGTCCCAGACTGTGAGAGTGCACAGGCCGGGCTGAGGGACAACCCTTTCCCCCCTGAGTGCACATTTGTGCACTGGGCCTCTAGTAATTCTATAATACGTCATCTGTATATTGTAATCTATGTTCACCACCCAAAGTCATATCTCTTTGCATCACCATTTATCCTCTCTTTACTCTCTCCTTCCTTTCCCCACCCCCATTTCCTTCTGGTAATGACCATACTGGCATGTTTTGTTGTTGTTGTTGTTGTTTGCTCAATCATTTGTCACTCAGCTCCCCAACCCTTTCCCTCCAACAGCTATGAGTTTGTTTCTATCTTGTTTGTTAGTTTATTTTCTTTATTAGATTCCACATATATGTGAAATCATATTGTAATTGTCTTTCTCCGACTGGCTTATTCCACTTAGCATAATACTCTCCAGGTCCATCCATCAGTAGATAAGTGGATAAAAAAGCTGTGGTACATTAACACAATGGACTACTACTTGGTCATAAGAAGGAAATCTTACTTTTGCAACAGCATGGATGGACCTGAAGAGATGAGTTCAAAGTGACAAACAGAAACACTATTGGAAACAGGATGTGGACTCTCACTGACATCAGCAAATGGTGGCTTGGCTGACGTGGCTTCTCCATTTCCATAATGAAAAGGATGGAGGTAAAGTAGATTGCTCTCTTATTGTAACAATACAGTTATATGACAAATTAATTAAGCTATGCCTATGAATGTTACAACAAATTCTACTTTAAAAATTATCATCGCAAATGTGTTCAGTGATAAAATGTTGCCTGAATAAGGAGATTGTTGAATTCTCCCTAGATGTATTACCGAATTGCTTTCTGCAACCTTTCTGAGTCCCTTCTCCTCACCTATAAAATGAGAAGATAGAAAGACTACAGGCACACGCAGGCCTTTTAAACATTAGAAGTGTGACTCTTGCTAAGTAAGATAATTTATGCAGCAGCTGAATTACTAAATCACGGTTGCAGGTCTTCAATGAGCCTTCCTTCAGAAAGGAAATCACAAGTATTTATATAATCAGAAAAAAAACAAACCTCCAGATCCTATGTGTATCTTGTTCTATGATATTTTAATCAACAAGTTTATGATGACTATTAAGAACCATTTCCTCTCAAAAATGGAATAGAGTTGTATTACTTTTTCTATAGCACATTCTGGTTCAGTAAGAACTGAAGGTATGAACACCTCTTCTAATCATCTGGAAAACCAATAATTGATGAGTTTTAAAAAACAAAATTTGCCCTGTCAGTGACACAGTTTCCCAGACTGATAAATGGTACAAAAATGCTCAGACTTTGGCTTACGAGCCTTTCAACAAAATGACACCATCCTCTGTAAAGATGGACTACATATCACTCTACATATCGTTCAGAAAATCTACATAGAAGTGTATTTTTTCAAGAACAAATCCAAGTAAGAAACAATTATCAAACTCTACTTCCCAGGCAATATATTGGGTCAAGGCTAAACTATTTGATAATGTAAACAATGGCCACATTAAGAAGTGGAACACATGCTTTGAGAGATGAATGGCAGATTTGGGGAGCTAATTAAACACCGATTCAAATGGTGAAACTAATCTTGGTCTGAGAAAGGCCAAGACATGTTTCATGAAAAAAATAAAAGTAGCAAAAGTTAAGTGACTTAAGCGTCAGTGTCAAGGGCAGCAGATTATCCCCTCTGTAGTCTGCATCTGGCTTGATAAACATCACAGCCCCAGGGAAAAGACAGTTGCTTCTTCACAGATCACCACTTCTAAACCTCAGACGTGGGGATATTCCTAACATCAATAGTGTCATCTGTGTGACAGCCCTGTACATCGTGGAATGCTTTGGCTAACAGTAATTAATTAAAATGCTGATACTGACTCATTCAAGAAAACATTTCATTTTCAAATGTAAATGCTGCCCTTGTCTATTGTGTTAATGCCTTGGTTTTGTTTGTCTGCTGTTGCAAACCCCACCCACGCTCCAATGCAAACTGGTGAAGCTGACTCAGTTGGGTAGAGCACTGGGTTAATGAGAACAAGGTCAAGGATTTTATCCCTCAACAGCTTCCTTAAACTTGGCAGAGGAAAACCTTTCTGAACAAGCTCCCACTGATATGTAAGCAAGCCCAATTATAAATGCACAGTGTGGGTCACAGCAGAGGCAATCAAAACAACCCACCCACCCAGTCTCTGCAAAACAATGCCAAACACCCAGGGTTCATGTTAGCAACTGTGAGTCTTATTTAAATGGCACTGTTTCTTTTTTTTTTTTTTCTTTTCTGGTGTTGCTTTGCTTTGAATACTGATGGAAGGTATAAGTTCAGTGAAATTATTTTCTATCATTGAATGTGTTCTGGCACAGGATGTACCGTTTTTTGTGTTGTTGCTTTTCCCCCACATCTATGGTCTGTTCACCTGTAACAAAATTTGAATAATTCATACACCTGAAGCGGCAGCATTCAACCTGCATCAGGCAGAAGAGGTAATTTCCAAAGGTATAATTATGTAAAATGGTGCACATTTCCTGAGCCCCGGATTTAGAGGAGGGTTTTCAGCAAAGGATGATGAGCCACACTAATAGCAGGTATTGTGCTACCTAGGCATTAGGAGTAGAAGACATCCTGTTTCATAAAAGAATCATGATTTAAAAATGAGTCTCTGTGGTAGATTAGTAAATCAGCTGTAAAAAAGATTCTGCACAACTCTGCCAAATGTTAGAAGCAACATGTCACAGGAGAGTTGTGCACCCGAGTGCAAACACACTCACAAACATTTGGGTTAAAAATCAAAATGTGAGCCCTAACTGGTTTGGCTCAGTAGATAGAGCATCGGCCTGCGGACTGAAAGGTCCCAGGTTTAATTCCAGTCAAGGGCATATACCTTGGTTGCATGCACATCCCCAGTGGGAGGTGTGCAGGAGACAGCTGATCGATGTTTCTAACTCTCTACCCCTCTCCCTTCCTCTCTGTAAAAAAATCAGTAAAATATATTTTTAAAAAATCAATCAAAATGTGAGTTCTATAGTCTAAAGTTAGTTTATTTTATTAATTTTAAAAATATATTTTATTGATTTCAAGGAGGAAGGGGGGAGAGGGAGAGGGGGAGAGAGAGAGGGGGGCGGGAGAGAGAGAGAGAGAGAGAGAGAAACCAATGATGAGTGAGAATCATTAATTGGCTGCTTCCTGAATCCCCCTATTGGGGATCAAGCCCTGACCAGGAATCGAATTGTGACCTCCTGGCTCATAGTTGATGTTCAACCATTGATGCACACTGGCTGGGCAAAAGTATATTTCCCCCACAACCTTCCCCCATTTAAACTCGTTAGACTTATGTAATCACTAAAGGTCTCTAAAAACCAGTGAAATAAAAATTGTAAAGTTAAGTTCACCAGCTTCTTCTGATTTCTAATTCTGTTACTGAATTTCTGTGTAATCCTATTTATATGTGCTTTAGATAAAATATTATGATATCTGCTTCATGAAGGAGAAAATAAAAACAAAGGATTGGTTCAACACGTAAATCATCATAAAGATCCCCACATGAAATCCCTATGTTTCTGTTAGAGTATAGAAAGAAGCTAGGAAAATTCCAGGGCAGGGGGAATAGGGAAACTGACATATGAAAATTAAACAAGGCCAAGCAGTTTGGACAGCTTGCAGCTGGCTTGTAAATAACAAGCCATTATCTTCCCCAAACCAAGGACACTTGAGAGTAAAAGATTAAAAGTTTCCCTAAAGAGAGAATGCAGAAAAGGAAGAGAAAATGGAAAAAGGGCAGTTAATTTCACTCCCTAAACAGAAAAGCTAACAGTCTCAGGGCTTGGCAAAATATAATTTCCAGGTGTTTTTCACAAATTCTGGGAAAGTCACAACAAAGTATAAGGGGAACTTGAAAATTAATCTGTACCAATATATTCGGCAGAGGAATTTAAAAATCTATAGACAGAAATATATATAAGGCAATGAGAATGATCAGAAAGAAAATGAAAAATCCCTAGGAATCAAGCTGGAACACATGGAAATATGTGATATTAATGACAAAGATTTCAAGAATGAAGTTCTGAAAATACTCAACGAGGTGCAAGAAAATATCAACAGGCAATTCCATTAACTCAGAAAACAAATCAATGAATAAAAGGAATAATTTACCAAAGAGATAGAAACTTTTTAAAAAGAACCAATCAGAAATCCTAAAAATGAAACATGCAATTAAGGAGATTAAAAGTGAGCTACTGAGCATAGAAAACAGAACCAACTAGATGGAGGAAAGAATTGATGATATTGAAGACAGGAATCAAGAAACGATGTAGAGGGAAGACTCAGACCTGAGCATAAAGAAAAATAAAAGAGCTCAACAAAATCTATGTGACTCCATGAGAAAAAGCAATATTAGAATTATAGGCATTGTGGAGGAAGAAGACAGGGAATAGGCAATGAAGAGTCTATTCAAAGAAATAGTGGAGGAGAACTTCCAAAGTCTATGGAAAGAACTAGATCCTCGAATCCAAGAAGTAAAAGTAGAGCCAAATATTCAAATGACGGAAAAAGAGAAATCACCAGCCAAGAATAATGTATCCAGCAAAATTATCCTTTAAATATAAAGGAGAAATGAAGATGTTCCCAGACATTCAGAAGCTGAAGGTTTTATCTCCAGAAAACCTCCATCACAGGAAATACTCAAGGGAGTTATTCTACCTGAAACAAAGAACATAAAGTCACAAGACTATGAGTAAGAACACCAAAAAACTTACAGCATAAACAGGAATTATTTGTTACAACAAAAATTAAAAGGGGTGGGGGGGTAAGGTCTGAACTGGCAAAGGAAGATGAAGATCATAAGCACTCAAAAGAAAAAAAAACAAACAAAAAACAACTATGGTATATATGCAATTTCATTTTTTAATAAACCTAATGGTAACCACACACAAAAATCTCCAAACCAGGAAAAAAGAGGAAACAGAGAAAAGATATATGGAATACTACCAAACAGAAACAACAGACAGAAACAAAAAGGAAAAGAGCCACTGAGGGCACAGAGCTACCAGATAACAATAGATAAAATGGCTATCAGAAATTCTTTTTTTTTTTAATATATTTTATTGATTTTGTGACAGAGAGGAAGGGAGAGAGATAGAGAGTTAGAAACATCGATGAGAGAGAGACATCGATCAGCTGCCTCCTGCACATCTACTACTGGGGATGTGCCCGCAACCCAGGTACATGCCCTTGACCGGAATCGAACCTGGGACCTTTCAGTCTGCAGGCCGACGCTCTATCCACCGAGCCAAACCAGTTTCGGCTATCAGAAATTCTTATACAGCAATAATTACCCTAAATGTAAAAGGTCATAATTCACCAATAAAGAAGCACAGAATAGCAGAATGGATCAGAAAACAACCCAACCATAAACTGCCTACAAGAGACACATCTAAACTGCAAAGACAAAGGTAGATTCAAAGTAAAAGGATGGAAAAATAATTCTCCAGGCAAATAATACCCACAGAAAAGCAGGTGTGGCCATACTTCCATCTGACAAAAAAGATTACAAGGTAACAAGAGGCATAGATGGACACCTTATAATTATAAAGGGGACACTACATCCAGAAGACAAATAATATATATATATATAGGAAGCACCAAAATACATAAAACAACTACTCACAGAATTAAAGGGAGAAACAGAAAAAAACACAAGCATAGTTGGAACCTTAATATTCCATTGACAGCTCTAGACAGATCAACCAAAGAGAACATCAATAAAGAAATATCAGCCTTGCCCAGTGGGTGTGGCTCACTGGTTGAGTGTCAACCTGTGAGCAAGGAGGTCACGGTTTGATTCCTGGTCAGGGCACATGCCCACATTGCGAGTTCCATCACCATAGTGTGTGTGCAGGAGGCAGCCAATCTGTGATTTTCTCTCATGATGCATGTTTCTTACTCCCTTGCACCCTTCCTTTCCAAATATCACACACATACACACACACACACACACACACACACACACACACACACACACGAAGCCCTAGCTGGTTTTGCTCAGTGGATAGAGCATCCATCTAAGAACTGAAGTGTTCCAGGTTTGATTAGGTAAAGGGTACATGCCCAGTTGCAAGCTGGATCCCTAGTGCGGGCCGTGCAGAAGGCAGCCAATCAATGATTCTCTCTTATCATTGATGCTTCTGTCTCTCTCCCTTTCCCTTCCTCTCTGAAATCAATCCTATATAATAAAAGAGAAACATGCAAATTAACCATCCCTCTACTATGCTCAAGCCACGACCACAAGTCACGCCCACCTGCCAATCAGAGTGGCTATGCAAATTAACCTGACAAAGATGGAAGTTAATTTGCATATGCAGGTGTCAAGCAACCTAGGAGGCAATGGTGGCCGCAGCTGCAGGCTTCCGGGATCATTGCCCACCCGGGAGGCGAGACCTGGCATGCCAAGCCATGCCCGCGGGCTTCTGAGACCACTACCAGCAGAGAGCAGAGTGGGAGAGGAGCGGGCGGAGAACAAGAGGTTTGGAGGACTTGGCAGAGCAGGAGACCGCTGGACATAGAGCAGAGCAAGAGGGAGGGCACACCTCCCTCTGTCACCCCAGCTTCCTCATCACAGCTGTGGAAACTGACAGCATGCAGGAGGAAGTCCCACCCCCACAGAATCAGCCTTTTGTCAAACAGCTCTCAGCGGCCTGACAGCCAGGACTCTCATTCACCTGCATCTCAGACTGTGACAGTAGAGAGGTGGGACTATGTCTAAAGAACAACTGTTGATACAACATAGCTCTGCAGCTGAAAGATGCCGGTGTTATCAACAGAAAGTGTCTGCAGCGTGCTTCTGATCTTGAAAGAAGGCGGCGCCTGTGACAGGATGTAGCTGAACAGCTATTGGAAAAACATTGCTCTGATGCCGAAAACACCAGTGTTATACAGAAAATGTCTAAAGACCAACATGCCTTTGAAGTTGAAAGAAGGTGGTGGTGACAGAATATGTCTAGGGAACAGTCATCAACAAGTACTACCAATCCCGGTAAGAACTGCCTTCTCAACGAAAATGGAGTACATGAAGATGCAATTCTCGAACACAGTTGTGGTGGAATGACTGTTCGATGTGAATGTTGCCTATCACTAAATTTCTCTGATGAAAAACCATCCTATGGGAAATTTACTCGATGTTGTAGCAAAGGGAAAGTGTCCAAATGATATACATTTTCCAGATTACCTGGCATATTTAAAAAGATTAAAGAGAAATTAAGATTCTGACAGTAAAAATGTCATGGAAAATATTCGTTCCATAAATAGTTCTTTTTGCTTTTGCTTCCATGGGTGCAAATATTGCATTGCCATCTGGATATGGGCCATACTGTTTTAGAATACACAACAAGTTTATCACCGTACTGGAACTTTACATCCTTCAGATGGTGTTTCTCAGAAGTTTGCTCAACTCTATATTTTGGATACAGCCGAAGCTATAAGTAAAATATTAGCAATGCCAGAAAACCCAGAAAGCT
>NW_006287547.1:4342232-4344692 GCF_000327345.1 Myotis davidii
GACCAGGCCGGCAGGCAGAGGGGTTAGGGGTGATCAGACAGGCAGGCTAGTGGTTAGGAGCCGGCAGTCCCAGATTGCGAGAGGGATGTCCCAGATTGGAGAGGGTGCAGGCAGGGCTGAGAGAATAATTTCCTTTCAATGTGCACAAATTTTGTGCACCGGGCTACTAGTAAAAATATATTTAGGAAAAAAAAGGAGTCAAACTGTCACTTTTTCTGAATGACATGACTCTGTATATAGAAAACCAACCCTAATGTCTCCGCCAAAAAACTATTAGAAACATTAAACAAATACAGTAAAGCCACAGGATACAAAAATCAATGTGCAAAATCCATTGCCTCGCTGTATACTAACAACAAAACTTCAGAAAAACAAAAAAAATAAATTCCTTTTATTTTAAACTTAACACAGAACCTGAAAGACCTCTATGCTGAAAATTACAAAACATTATTAAAAGAGATTGATGAAAACACAACAAAATGGAAAAAGAGGGTCCTAATATAAGGTGACAAAGAGACTTGACTTTGGGTGGTGGCTCATGGTGCAACATACAGATCTTGTAACAGAAACTCACAACAGAGACCTATATGTTCGTCTTGACCAATGTTACTCAAATCAGTTTAATAAACAAATATTTACATATAAATCCCCCAATCCACTGGCTCCTTGGATTAGCCAAGAGAGCCCATTCGTGCTTTATGCCGGATGATAGATTTGCTTGCCTTGCTCCATTAATAAATTTGCATGTTTTACTTTCTTAATAAGTTTGCTTTAATACAATGCAATTATTTGGAGTCATTTGTTTGAATTCATTCATGTGAGAAAATGAGAACCGAGAAGGGGACAGCCCTCTTCCTCTGACTGAAGGGCCCACCCCATAACACCTTTCCTGGTGTTTTGGGTACCTGTAACGTTCCAGAAGGCTTGTTCTATTACTTTTAGTTTGGTGGTGTTATTTAATCAATATATTCACTAAGACGGATTCTATTATCCCCAAGTTTTGGGCCCTGCTCTTCTAGTTAGTCCGAGTTTATTTCTAAAGAACAAAAAAGTAAAGGTTTACATTAAAAAAATGTATCAAAATAAATGTGCCACTTAACCAGGGGGATGTGTTCTGAAAAAGGTATTGTTTGGCTATTTTGTCATAGTGCAAACATCATGAGTGCACTTAAACAAAATTAGGCTATGTAGTATGGCTTATTGCTCTGTGGGGGGAAAAAGTAACTTTCCTTCTACCCTTCTGGGTTCTTGGCTAAGATATACCTGTAATAAAAAATAGATTAACAGGAGAAACTGAAACAAAAGTTTATTAGCATGTACAGCTCCTGTATACATGGAAGAGACACAGGAAAACATGTCTGAAGCCACCACCTTAAGTAGCACCTTCAGCTGAAGACAAAAGGTGATGTTGGAGCTGAGGGGAATCAGTGTGGGAGGTTACCAAGAAAAGCAGAGCAAACAAAGGTAAGGTTGTTATGCAGATTTAAGTCCTCGCTTTCTGCCTTTGGCTTTAATAAGAGTTTCTAGAGATAAAGTCACCCCCCCTTTCCTGGTATAACCCTTACAAATGAAGATTTTCCTTACAAATGTAACTGTCTTTTATAAAGGATAGCTTCTATTTGGTTGTCAGAGCTTCTCTCATGTCTTCTGTTTCTTAAAATTTAGTCAGCCTAAAATAATTCTTATGCCAAAGAAACTCATTTTGGGGTGACAAATTCTGTTCCCTTAGAGCTTCTGAAATGGGACAACCAATGGGTCTGGACTGCCTGTCACTACGTGAGCCAATTCAGGAGAGACAGGTTGAATCATACATGAGCGTTTATACCAATACTGCCAGCAGTATGGGAGAACAGCAGGTCAGCCACAAAAATCTGCTCTGCGTCCCCCCCCCCAATAAACCAGCTGTTTATATCAGGTATAACAAAGATTACGCTGGGAAGCAGGGATTACAGGAATGGGGAAGTAGGCAATTTGGGCTGGGGTGGGACTCCAAGGTTGGACTCCAAGGTTGTTAATCTTTCCAGGATAATAGGAAAGTCTTAAATGAGAATGGAACCCATTCACAGGTTGACTTCCAAGTCCAAGGTTGACTCCCAGGGCCTGGGGGCCTACAACTCCCAGCCAGGTTAGAATGTCCTTTTTTAACCAATACAAGGCAATCATGGTTAATAGAGCATGACTAATATTTCCCATAACCATAGCTACTCCCCAATATTCTATTTTTGCCCCTAACACTGCTGGGCTACAAACCTGTACAGCATGTTACTGTACTTAACATTATAGGAAATTGTAACACAATAGCAATTGTTGGTATAATGCGTTGCTTTACAATATTAGACTAGCTATGAAGTCGCTAGATGATAGGAATTTTTCTACTCCATTTTAATATCATGAGACCAGCATCTCATATCCAGTCTGTAGATGAAAACACAGTGATGTAAAAAATCATAAATTCCTGAG
>NW_006287547.1:4345199-4355425 GCF_000327345.1 Myotis davidii
AACTTATTTTGTGAAAGGTTTTAAGCTATTCTTGCCCATTGTTCTTGCACATATAGGTTAACACACCTTTAAAATGTCAGAAGTAATACCCTTGGAAAGCACTACCCTTAATGAAGCATATAATCTTGTTAACTCTCATGCAATTCCATCTTCACCTTGCCATTTCCCACCGTAGTGTAATCCTCATTAAGTGCCTTCCTTAATTTCAAATGCATAAAAGAAACGTCAAAACTGTTATTCTCAGGAGCTTTTGAGATCTTGCTTCTCAGCAATTGTCATTAGTATTGGCTTAAATAAACTCATAAACATTATAGGTTTAGACATTTCTCGTGTCAACAAGTCTATCACTGACCAAAATGTTGTTATGCAACTCATGTCTGTATTAACATTGTTAAAAGGACTGTATGAAGCCGAAACCGGTTTGGCTCAGTGGATAGAGCGTCGGCCTGCGGACAGAAGGGTCCCGGGTTCGGTTCCGGTCATTTAAATAACAAGAAAAATCATTTGAAATTAAAAGGTTGCATTAAAATAAATTCAATGGAAGAATTAGAAAATAAAATCAAGGACAAAAGGTGGAACTTTTGAGAGAAAAACTAAAAGATATATAGACTCAATAGGGAAGATCAAACACTCAACTAATAGGAACTCCAGAAAGATAGACCATTGAAAAGTGATGGAAATTTTAAAGATGTAAAGACATGGAATTTTTAGAGTTGAAGGGCCCATCATGTTTGTCCTGCATTCCTGTTAGAGCTTCTAATGTTCCCCCTTTGCTTTTATCCTTTCTTCTTATATATTATTTTACTCAACACAATAGCAATCTGTACATTTAAAATGTACTACAGAGCAGTAAATATCTTTACTCAAAACCCTAAAATGCTTCCAATTATATTCAGAGTAAAACCAAAGTTTTCAAATAATCTGATTTTCACTCCCTGTCACACCTCTGACCTCCTCTCATACTCTTTACCCCAGGCTCAGACATCAGGCACACTCCCCAGCTAGGGTATGCTCTAGTTGCGCCTCCTGCCTCAATCTCCCTTTCCCTAGAAGCTGCATGCTTCCCTTCCCCATCACCTTCAACTTGTGCTCAGATGAGGCCTATTCTGATCACATTATTTAAAACTGGAACTCTAACAGCAAAACTGGTCTTCCTCACTCTTCTCTCTGTTTCCATTTCCCTGTGCTTTTCTAAAACATGATCCAATTTTGTTACTTATTGTGTCCACTCTTTATTGTCTATCTCTGTTCAATGGAATATGAGCTCTTTGAGGTCAGGCACCTTGTATTGCAAGGGCCTGGAATAGCACCTGCACATAGAAGATGCCCTATAACTATTGATTGAATGGAGAAGTACATATGTGTATGAAGCATTTCTCCATTGAGTGGCACAAGACCTAAAATACACTGTAAAGAAACTATGATCTGAGCATACCACTCATTATGATGATTATTTATAGTCTGAATAATATGAATTATATTTATCGGTATTTAAACGTTCAGAATCAGTCAATAGACAAAGTATAAATGTTATAATTATGGTTATAAAGTAAACTGCAATGTAAAAATCAAGATACATTCCTAAGATTCGATAAGGTAGAAGGTAGTCAGAAAAGGTGGAAAAATGGTAAAATAGGTACTATTCCCTCATCATACAAACGGGGAGTCCAGATAAATCCTGTTCTCATCATGGAATGCTGATGATTGGTTGACAAAATGGTTGTTATTAAACTATGATTTTTGAAATTATACCGGGGGCCAACTATAGAACTGAACAAAAACCAATTCTGATATAAATTAATTGGGAGTCAAAAAACAATGATCATGGCTGATAAATTATAGCATAGAAATATAATTGTTTAGTGAAACCTTGGTAACTAAAATAAAAGCTAAATAGGAAGTAGCTAAAAGTGGTCATATTTTAGAATTTAGATTTGGAGAAGAATTATGTGTAAGAGGAGACTTATGTCAATATGCTCTTACATACTATTACATTGTTCTTTACTGCACAATATTTATTTTATAAAATTGTAAGAAATATATTTGTGGATTATAATGAACAACATAAACTGATGAACAAAAACAGATCCAGAGACAGAGAAGCATCGATCAGATGCTCAAACCTCAGAGGGAAGGTAGGGGAGGGTGGGGCTTAGGGGGAGAGATAACCAAAGGAGTTGTATGCATGCATATAAGCCTAACCAATGGACACAGACACAAGGGTGGTGAGAGTATGAGCAGGGGAGGGGGGGCCAAGGGGAAATAAGGAAACATATGTAATACCTTAATCAATAAAGAAAGAAAAAGAAAAAAAATATATATGGGGAAAAAAAACAGCCTACCAAATGAATAGTAGACATTCTTTGCATTGTATATATAAATACATGGTGAACAACAAATGAAATTTACAAGTTTAAAAAGTGTTAAATGGCTCAATATTAATCTTAAGCATTACATAAAACTCTGTAAGTATTATCCAGCAGGGACTAAGTGATATCCTGAGGCTCCCAGTGTTCTTCCTCTCAAGTCAGTTATTATCAGTCTCTGATTCATTCTATAATAGAATTTTGAGAAAGGAAAACAAAAGGAAGCATTTATCGTTGCCCTTTGGGGCTCATAACAGTGCTGGTTACACCATCTCTAGTTCATTTTTTCATAATTCCCACCTACCTTCATCAGAAGTAGCACAGTGCTCAGTAATGAACAAATTAATATTAATATTTTAGATAATTTGAAAAGCTAGTTTCTACTCCTTAACTTCATTTGCATAATCTCAAACTGGACATTATTTTGCCCATTTACTAGTTTTACATCATTTATAAACCTCTAATTTATGCACTGTGAATATTCCAGAGAACTCCTTTAATCACCACTTACTTTCCATTTCCTGTGGCCCAGATATTATTCACTTGAATGAAAAGTGATCAGTTTTAGCCCATTAAAGCTCATGAAAAGAAAACAGGTACAACCCATATGCAAAATCCTGAGCTCTGGGTTAAGAATACAAAATGAATTGTAAACCTGCAAATCAGAAACTGTTGTGCTTTCCCAAACATATAATTATATTTTAATTTCATTATTCAAATCACTTTCTTCTAGTTAAACATCTTAAAGTCAAATTTATGCCTTACCCTTGACAAAGGTAGAGTTAACATCCACTTTTATGTTTAAATTTCACCCCATTGCTATTTTATAACCAAGCTCTTTTTCCTTTTGCCTTGCATATTTCACTTCTTTCAAAAAAATTATTATTTTTTGTATCACATCTATTTTTGCCATCCAAACTAAATGTATTTCAAAATAAGCAGGGAGGGCAATTAGATGGGTAGATGGAAAGCAAGTGCATTTTTGAGGAATCTGTAAAACAGAAAAGAATACCAGTAGAAAATGAAAGGGAGATGGAATAGTATGTATTCAGACATGGAGTCCCCCAAATGCCCCTTTCCTTTCCCCTTCGTCCTCCTTGAGTGGTATCTTGATAAGCCATTAAAATTTAGAGTAGACAGTAAAATCTCAGACACCTCTCACAGCAATATTTTTGCCAATATATCTCCTCAGACAAGGAAAACAAAGAAAAAGTAAATAAACAGATGAGACTATATCAAACTAAAAAGCTTCTGCACAGCAAAATAAAATAAAATTCTCAAAATGAAAAGGAAACCCACAGTATGGGAGAACGTATTTTCCAATGATATATCTGATAAAGGGTTAATCTCTAAAATATAGTAAGAACTTATATAACACCAAGAAGACAAACAATCCAAGTCAACAAATGGAAAAGGACCTGAGTAGACACTTTTCCAGAGACAACATATGAAAACATAGACACATGAAAACATGCTCCACATCAATAATCGTCAAAGAGATACAAATTAGAACCACAATGAGAAATCACCTCACACCTACCGGAATGGCTACTATCAATAAATCAACAAACAGCAAGTGCTGGCGAGGATGTGGATACAAGGGAACCCTACTGCACTGTTGATGGGAATGCAGACTGACACAGCCAATGTGAGAAACAGTATGGTGTTTCCTCAAAAAAATAAAAATGGAACTGCCTTTTGATCCAGCAATCCAATTTCTGAGGATACTAGTGTATCCTAAGAATACTAAAACACCAAGCAGAAAGAAAATAGGCATACATATGTTCATAGCCCAAGCGCCCATCAGTAGATGAGTGGATGAAAAATGCTGTGGTACATTTATACAATGGGACACTGTGCAGTGGGAAAAAGTAAAGAATTATTACCCTTTGCGACAACATGGATGAATCTGGAGATTATTATCTTAAGTGAAATAAGTCAGTCAGAGAAAGGACAAATACCATTATGTGTGGGATCGAATGAACAAAAACTGACAAACAATAGAACCAGAGGCATGGATATATGGAACCCACTGACAGCTATCAGAGAGGAGGTGATGGGAAACTGGATGAATGAATGTGAAAAAATTAGCCAAATAACATATATGCACCAAATAACATAGGCACCGACAACAGTATGGTGATGGCTAGAGAGGAGGAGGGGTAGGGTTGGGTGGAGGTGGACTAAGGGGTGGGGGAATGGGGACATCTGTAATAGTGTCAACAATAAAAATAAAGATAAAAAAAGAAAAGAAAGACGTAGTGGAGGTAACTCATCACCCAAAAATTCTTTTTGTTGATGCTACCCTCTCCCAACTCACAGCACCATTCTCTAGAGCAGCCGTGGGCAAACTATGGCCCACAGGCCAGATCCGGCCCATTTGAAATGAATAAAACTATTGAAAAAAAAGACCGTACCCTTTTATGTAATGATGTTTACTTTGAATTTATATTAGTTCACACAAACACTCCATCCATGCTTTTGTTCCGGCCCTCTGGTCCAGTTTAAGAACCCATTGTGGCCCTCGAGTCAAAAAGTTTGCCCACCCCTAGTCTAGAGCTTCTACAAAACCATGTATCTAACTGGATCCCTGCACTTTCTATATGTTTAATGATTGGTTAATTTGTGTATCTGTCTCTTCCACTTGGGAAATTCCTGAAGGCAAGGTCTGGGTCATATTATCTTAATTCCCTAAGCTGAGGTACAGAATAAACCTCAACAAATAATTAGAAGTGTGAGTGAAGAAAGTGATGGGTAAAGGGGTGATATGGAAATCATTGTATGCATGTAAGGAGAAGGATGTGGCATAGAAACATTAGAAATAAGTCATTTATAAAAAAGAGTGGGAAAATGTTGAAAGGAGAAAGTGGAAAAAGGTAAAAAATCATTAAGAAAATTAGTGGGTGGAAAATAGGGCTATTAGAGAACAGGTGCAAGAAGCAGATTCTGGAAAGCAAAGGAAAAAAAACTAAGTATAATCCAATATGTTGAGGGCATGGAAATAGAAGGAAAGAAATCAGAAGGTATATTGATAAGTGATCAGCATGGAAAATAGCAACATAAACTAGCCATGTTGGTAGTAAAAGGAAAAATGAGAAAGGCCACACTAAATAAAGGAAGAGAAATGATTTAATGACAATACTATGGAAGGGACATTTAAGGAAACACCTCCCTTCATGTACACACACACACACACACACACACACACACACACACACACACACAGAGAGAGAGAGAGAGAGAGAGAGAGAGAGAGGAAATTATGACTTTAAAGGATATTAGAGATTTTTTTTTTTTTAAGTACTGAAACATTTGCTTATGTTAGAACTAGAGGCCCAGTGCATGAAAATTCACTGGAGCGGGGGGTGGGGGTGTCGGAGCAGGGGAGGTCCCTCAGCCTGGCCTGCCCCCTCACAGTCTGGGAGCCCTGAGGGGCGGGAGGCACACCTCTGCCAACAGCGCAAGCTTCGGCCAGTCCTAGTTACCTGAACCTCGGGCGGCTCTGGGCAGCTGGGCAACTGCCATCTGAGGCTTGCCTGCACCTCAGGCATTGGATGGGTAACTGCCATCCGAGGCTTGCCTGCACCTTTGGCCTGCCCTGAGTGGCTGGGGGGCTGAGGGCGGGTCCAGTTGCACCATGTACCTGCCGCCCCCTTCCCCCAAGCTGGGCTGAAAGGACTGTGGGACTCCGGTGGCAGGAGCAAGGAGAGGCCTGACCTGCCTGAGGGTGGGTCTGGCCATACTGTGGGCCTGCCACCCCCGGCAGGGCTGAAAGGATGGGGTGCTCTGGCAGGGCTGAGGGGACTGGGCCCTGCCATCTTGTGACAACGGGCGCCGCCATATTTTGTGACGGTCAATTTGCATATCCTGCCTTTATTAGATAAGATACGGAATTTGCTAAAAACAGTAAAGGTATTTATTTTTATTAAAAATAATGAACAATTATTGAACCCAAAGCCAGCAATTCTACTGGCAATGCAGTCATTAGAGAGTACTATAAAGCTACTCATGCCTTTTTAAGGTTAAGTTTTCTTCATAGTTATGTTAAATTAGTTTTGCTCTCATCAACAGCAACTGTGATTCAGTATCTGTCTTTAGCTGTAACAAATGAGACAGACTTGAAATATAAAATGTTCTTTTCCATCATTGCACTGAAAGACTACCAGTCCCCACTGGCATCTTAAGAGTTGCTTCATTATACCAGGAGAAAATCGAAGAGAAGCACCACGGGCAGATGTCCGGAAAGCTGTCAGAGCAGGTGACATTATGTGAAGTGACTCACCCTGACATCTCTTGGTATTCCATTACAAATCTGAGAGGCTGTGTTTTTGCCTGTGGGTTGCAATAGCCTCAGGTACCCAGACGCTACCCATGTTCTTCAGTAGAGGTCAGCCGATACTCATTGTTAAACACCAGTCAGACACATGGCAGCCAGCTGGCAAACTGACATGACATCTGCAATGCTTGAATCTGTTCTACTCTAACGTTTTGTAGGAGGCAGATCTAAAGGAGAATCATGATGTTAGTTATAGCTATAGTGTGCCTAAAATGTAACAGGACTACTTTCTTTTAATAGTGTAGAGTTTGATTTATAATCACATTCTTTATCCAGAAAAATGAAGAACGCACCAAACTAAATTTTATACCAGTTCAAAACAACACCTCTTCAATAATTTGTCTACTTTAAAATTTGTTAGAAATGCCTACCTGTGGAGCTAATATCTCCTCCTCATTTCAGGCAATGCAGGATATAACTTACTCCTCTCTCTACATAATCCATATTACCTAAACTGTATTCCATCCTCTGTCTCTCTCTCTCTTTCTTGTTAATCCTCACCCAAGGGTATTTTTCCCCATTGATGATTTGCTAGAAAGAGTGGGAGGGAGGGAGGAAGGGAGGGAGTGGGAGAGAGAGAGAGAAACATCAATGTGAGAGACACACATTGATAGGTTGCCTTCCACACGCACCCAGACCAGGGCTGGAGATCAAACCTGCAACCCAGGTATGTACCCTTAACTGGGAATTGAACCTGAGGACCCCCACTCCTCCCACCCACCCCGGCTCAGGTTGATGCTCTAATCACTTAGCAAAACCAACCAGGGCATGTCTGGCTCTCTTTTAACTCTATATAATAAAGGCCTTATATGCTAAGTGTCCGGTCCTCTGGTTATCCATTCAACCAATCAAAGTGTAATATACTAATGATATGCTAAGGCCGTTCAACCACTTGCTATGATGTGCACTGACCACCAGGGGGCAGTCAACCTGACTGTCAAAAGAAAAGAATGAGTGAAATTTACAATCTGAAGCCCAAGTGAAGGGCAGAAGATGGCTGTTGTTGGATTGAGGCAGGGTTGCGATTTTGTGTGTCATGTGGTCACGAGAGACAGAGATCAAGATGTTTATGAGAGAGTGGTTATAGTATAGGCCAAGTGGTCCAGGCTGTCTAAGAAAGGAAAGGCAGAATGAAATGACTAAATAAATTGGGGGGAGGGGGTATGAAAGGATCTGAGATAAGAGAATATGAAGCGATTAAAGATTAGGCAATAAAATTTTTGGAAATGAGAAATTTAAGATATCAAAAATAATTTTTAGAATACATTCATCAAGTCCTATAGAAGAGAAAATAAACTCCACTAATTAAAGGTTCTTGAAAGACAGTGGGAATGAGATTGATAAAATTACTTATATTCACAAAGGCGTATCTATTGAGAAATTTCACTTTTTAAAAAAACCAGTAAATTTTAAATTCATTGGACTATTGGTTTAGGATATAGATTATCACAGAGAGATTTTTTTCTTATAAGAGTATTTTGTTTTAAATATAAAAATAAATATTGTTTATACAATTATCCATCCATCACTATTCCAAAAAAGTGATTATCAGTGACATTTTTGAGAGACTGACTATGCAAATGGACAATTGTCAGCATAAATATGACAGTAGAACTTTGACCCACAACTTCCACTGCAACTACCTTAAGAAATTAAACTGTAGCTTCTGTAGCAATTGACCCAGAATTGTCAGGACTTGGACAATAGCAGCCAGCCTACCTACATTTGCCTTTGCTTTAAATCCAGCAACAATCAGAGAAAGCAAAATATGTTCCCCAAACCAATCATGTAAGATGCCCTGCTTCTAGTTAGCCCACCTGCATCTTTCCTATGTCCATAACCACCAATCCAACATACCTGAAGTCTTCATTATCATTCCACCTCCCCCTTCCCCACTCCAATTTGAAAGATTTTCTTCATACCTGCCTGCCTTTGAGTCTCCACCAAAGCAAATGATGGTAGCTAATGCCATAGCCTCTGTATGTTCTCATTTGTGGTGGGGGTGAGGGTGTCTTTGCTTATCCCTACATGTCTAATAGTTTAGTCTCCTGTGCACTAAGGAAATCTTAATCCTGTCCACCTGAAATATGCAGAGTCACACAGAACAGAACTGTTTTGACACTTGGAAATTGGTAAAGCCTTTTCACCCAATTCTCTCATCCATTCACTACAGATATTGCCAGGGTCCAGCCTCAGCAGGTCCAGGGGTCCCCAAAGGTGTGGACGGAGTCTGCAAAGACTATCCACCCTCTTCCTACGGTGGAGTCCTATCGGTCCCGAGTGTGGTGTGCTTACCTAAGGGTCCCTGTTCGGGCGCCATATGCTAGGGTCCAACCCCAGCAGGTCCAGGGGTTCCCCATAGGTGTGGACAGAGTCGGTGAAGAAGGCATGACACAGAGGCAGCATGACCCGGAGACAGCGTTCAGTTGATCAGCAGCCTAGCCAGGTTCTCTAGCCAGGATCTCCAGCCAAGTTCTGTGTCTTATTATCTTGTTGCATCTGTATTTATACCAGTTGATTCTAATCCTATCAATCTCTATTCCAAAGGTTAGTGCATTTCTTATCTCCATTTCTGGGAGTAAAGATTATGTAGCTTAAGCATGATTGCTCATAGTTAAAGTGATTAATTACCCACCTGGCAGTTAAGAGGTTTTATTCCCTCCCTAACTTCAGGGGAAAATCCCTACCTGGGGAAATAACCTTTCTCGGAGAGGTGACCTTGGACCGGCTCCCGGCAAGATATTAAAGTGCTAGATTTCAGGAAAGAGGGTCTGTGCTCTCACTCTCAGTTTTACTAAACAATTACTAAGAAGTAAATGATTTGTATTACTTATCACATCAGAATGATTGGCAGACAGAATTATTCTCCTTTATGTTAAAGCATTGTTGAATAATTGTTCCCAGTGATTCAAAACTCTCACAACATAAACAAGCACATTCTTTACAGAGAGAATATTCATGAGAGAGGCAGTAAGAGCTTATAATAACCCTAACACACAGTCCAAGAAGAAAAACAAAGCCATCACGGTAATGCACAGAAAAATAATTCTTCCTCCTGGTCTTGTATTTATTTCAAATATAAAATGAATGCCTTCTTAAAGCTAACACTGAATAGCCAGAAATGTTTTTTTCAAAATCTTAAATGATCCACATACCTCATATTTTATATTTTCAATCATCTTTCTAGATTTATATGTGTATATCTAGTCATATAATAACCCTGGGTATAACATCACAGCCAGAACCGCGACCAAATGGAAGGAAGTCAGTCCTGCAGGGGTCATCTTGGAAATGGCTGCACCCTCCCCCAGCTGTGTCCTGGAGGGCGAGGTTTCAGGCAGGATCTAGCCCTCAGGGCGAGTTTTCAGGCAGGAACCCACCCTCGGAGCGGAATGTGGAAGTGAAATGATTTGTAATGGATCTATTATTGAAGCTACCTTTGGAAATACTATATCTATAGATCAGTGATTCTCAACCTTGGCTGCACATTAGAATCACTTGGGAGTCTTTGTAAAATTTCAGAA
>NW_006287547.1:4356371-4364783 GCF_000327345.1 Myotis davidii
GTTAGAAACATCAATGAGAGAGAAACATCGATCAGCTGCCTCCTGCACACTCCCCACTGGGGATGTGCCCACAACCAAGGTACATGCCCTTGACCGGAATCGAACCTGTTACCCTTGAGTCTGCAGGCCAATGCTCTATCCACTGAGCCAAACCAGTTAGGGCAATTAATTCCCTTTTAATGTGCACATATTTCATGCACCGGACTACTAGTTTAATATAAATGAGAAACAGAATTCATAGCTTTATGAAATAAAACAAAAATTAAATTTATCTGTCTTTATGGCTTAAATCATAAGATATAAGGTTGCTTTTTTATTTTTGGATTCATAATTTATTCTGTTTGGGGAAAGTAAAGTGGAAAGACCTGCACACCACAGAGTTGAGTGAGACTTTAAAAGGCCCCTGTGTGAACACTGCATTCTTTGGCAAGACAGAACCTGGCTTTATTCTCCCAGCACAGAAGGCGCACATTCTACAGAGCAGAGCAAGGAAAGGTTATTTACTTTAAAGGAAGTTCACAATGAAAATTAATTAAACCCTGACAGTAACTGCAAATGTCAAAATACGAATTTCCTGCAGTGACCATTTTTTAACCATTTGGGTAAAAAGGAAAAAAAAAAAAAGAAACTGTTCAATATTTATTCTTCTCTTGGCTGTGTGAGCTAAGCCATTTCAATGGCCATTGTTGTTAACACATTTTATTAGAATATAAATATTTCACTTCTAAAAAGTAAAAAAAATCTATTTGCAAAGAGATTTCATATTTAAGGAACAAAGGGATATGACTCAGAGAACACAGGAATTTTTATGCATCTTGGCAATGCTTTCGCAAGGCTTTATTTCTGAAGCCTCGCTGAATGGAGACAAGGTGAGCTTCTACCCCTCCCTCCCTTTACTCATTTTCTCATCCATCACTCAGAACTGTATCTTAGAAAAGAAAGGTGGGGCGACAAGCTTTCTTAAATGCAAGCCCGTGTCCAGTGAAGGTATGCAAAAGGACAGGGCAAACGAAAGTACCCCCAGCAAGTCTTAAATCCTTCAGCCTGATTTCTAGAAAATACCAGGCACTGAAGGAAAGGGCTGCTGAGTTTCAGTGTGATAAGGTGACATAGATTATGTGACTGTATGAATAGCCCTTCGCCAAGACAAAATCATGTTTAAGACACTAACTTCTGACTTTTCTGCCCTAGAATGAATGCACACGGTGGTAGCGACACAGAGGCCTCACTCTATTTGTAATTTTGCACAAACAACCACAGTAAAACCTGTGCCAGGCTGCCATTTAGGCTCAGGAACGTACTATATGGTCAGTGCACCAAGGGGCATAAGCTGGGGCTCAGAAATGGCTACAACTTTACAGAAGTAATTTTTCCAGCCCCGGATACAGTACTTCTTAGAAATGTGTCAAGTTTCTATTAGCCAGAATTTCAAAAGTCCATTTAATTATGTGGGTCTCCCAACTGTGGGTACAGCCCCCTGAGTTGAATCTCTGTCATTCTTCCAGACTCTCATTCCTAGAATTCTTTGGTTTCCATCATGTCACCAGCATGACCACAATTGTTGAATAGTTCCCTACTTCTTATTTTTTAAAAAAACTGTCCATTGTCTAAGGTTTTTTTTAAATCTATCACTTCCTTCATGCCTCTCTTAACTTCTTATTGTATTTATATAATTTTCTATGCCCCCCTCTCGTCCCCCACTCTGAGTCATACCCACCTCCTGACCTCCACTTTTGTGGGTTTTCTCATGTATATCATCCCATTCCACAATCCAATTTCCATATCTCAATTACAAATCTAATACAAACTTCACTTGCTCATATTTTTGTTCTCTGCTTTCTCTGCCCCCCACTGATACTCCCTCTCTTCTGAAATCTTAATGTGCTTACATCTATAAGTACACAGTGCATTACATAATGATTGTTGTCCTTTCTAATGTATCTGTTTTTCCCTTGGGGAAAGTACTGGGTCTTCTTTGTTTAACACTAAGGTAAAGCCTTCTAATACAATGAGTAGGTACCCAGATTCTGAGGTTGGAACAACTTCAATTGGAAGTCATTTCATTTGTATGCACTTGAACAATTTATCTGACCTCTGTGAATCTCCCTTTCTTTAACAATAAAAGGGACAATACAATAATCAATCAAAACATCCTGAAAATAAGATGAGAAAACATATATTCATCATAGTGTAGGACATAGTAAGCTTTCATCAAACTTTACCATGTTAAGTCTCTTATTAATAACTAGAGGCCTGGTGCACAAAAATTTGTGTACTCAGGCGCGGGGTGCGGGGGAAGTTCCCTCAACCCGGCCTATGCCCTCTTGCAGTCTGGGACCCCTCGGAGGATGTCCATCTGCTGGCTTAGGCCTGCTCCTTGGGGGATCAGGCCCAGGCTGGTAGTCAGACATCCCTCTGGCAGCCCAGCAGCCCTCGGGGGAGGTCCACTTACCAGCAGGGAGTGGACCTAAGCTGCAGTCAGACATCCTTAGTGCTGCTGAGGAGGCAGGAGAGGCTCCCGCCACCACCGCTGTGCTGGCAGCCATCAGCATGGCTTGTGGCTGAGCATAGCTCCCCCTGTGGGAGCTCACTGACCACCAGGGGACAGCTCCTGCATGGAGCGTCTGTCCCCTGGTGGACAGTGTGTGTCATACTGACCAGTCATTCCCAGTCATTCTGCTGTTAGGGTCAGTTTGCATATTACCCTTTTATTATATAGGATAGAGGCCTGGTGCACGGGTGGGGGCCGGTTGGTTTGCCCTGAAAGGTGTCTCAGATCAGGGGGGGGGTCCCGCTGGGGTGCCTGGCCAGCCTGGGGGAGGGGCTGAGGACCATTTTCAGGCTGGATAAGCCCCCTGGCGATGGAAGCTCCCAGCCTCTCCTTTTTTTCTTTTTTCTTTATTCTGGGATTTATTTACCTCCTATAATTGAAACTTTGTAGCCTTGAGTGGAGCTCAGAACCAGCTGCAGCAGGCGGGAAGCTTGGCTTCCGCCATCATTGGGGTGACCAAGCCTCCTGCTTGCTCCAGCTCCATGGCTGCCGGCCGCCATCTTGGTTGGGTTAATTTGCATATAGTCACTCTGATTGGCTGGTGGGCGTGGCTTCAGGCATAGCGAAGGTATGGCGAATTTGCATGTTTGTCTTTTATTAGTGTAGATAAAATAGCCCAGCCAGTGTATCTCCATGGTTGAAAGCCAACTCATGAGCCAGGAGGTCACAGTTTAATTCCTGGTCAGGGCACATGCCTGGGTTGTGGGCTGGATCCCTAGTAGGGGGCATGCAGAAGGCAGCCAATGGATGATTGTCCATCATCATTGATGTTTCTCTATCCCTCTCCCTTCCTCTCTTAAATTAATAAAAATATATTTAAAATAATAATGAAATAGCAGTTAAATAAAATGAGAAAAAAATAGAGCATTCAGTGACACTTTAGAAAAGATAATTTACTATTTATTTATTCTTTTTTTAAATTTATAGCTATTTAAAATCTATATGATGGATAGAGAGCGTACTACAGTGGTTGACTACTTGTTGATAAATACTGCAGGGCCAGCTATGACCCCATTCTCGCAAGGCCCATTACAAACATGGTAAAATACCTGTACTGATATAAAAGAGCTAATTTTAATCCTCAGAATAACATTGTAGTGTCTGAGAAAACTCTTGAAAAGAATTGGGAATAAAAAAGAAGTAAATAAAAATTTCATTCATTTTAAAATAATTGAAAATTTATTATAATTTATATGAAGTTAAATTAAACTGAATCAGGATTTAGTTCAAGTACAAAAGATTATCAGGGTCCAAAATTCAATTTTGCTTCTCTGCCTTTACTGCTCTTTGAACATGCAACATCCCTATTCTGTGCATGCCTTTGGCAGTGACACCTATAGATTGTGAAAATGTTGGGCGGTTTAACTTTGCAAAACATGAAATGTGTCTATTTTCCAATAAGCTAGCACTCTGTGGGGCTGTGAATCCTCTTCTAACACCCTGGTTACAGCTTATGACACCCTCGATGTCACTGAGCCTCCTTCCCAAAGTCATCTGTTTCCATAAAAACATTAATTCCTTTGGGAGGGAGGAAGACGCAGAGCAAGAACTTTACTGAAATCTGTATCCTCACCACCTCCTGGTGGCGTATCTGTACCCTTCCATCATCCTAACCTCATTTCCCTTCTTTTCCAGTCTGAACCCAGTTATTTCCATATATACATATTTTAGTAGCTTTAATTTTCTTATCCCCTTGAATTCTGCTGCAAATCTATTTTTATCACATACATACACACAATCTATAATGCTTTATATCATTGTTATTGTACTCAACTATATCTAGTTGCTGTTTCTGTAGCAACAAGTTTCACTAATTTTGATTATACATAACTCAATATAACTAAAATTATGTAGCTATGGAAATCAGTCATTCAGATAGCTCTAGCAGAGATCATAATTTGATTTACCAATTTCTTTGTAAAAGTAATATGCTCATATGATACATAGAGAAGATTCCTAAGGTAAGAGAGTATAAAGTGGATTCTAAAATTATTCATTGACAGTTTATAAGAAAATGCCATGTTTACCAACATCTCTAGAATGATACTCTTACAACTTTCTAATTGTATATTATTTAATTTTTCCCTACCACTTGTATTTTAGCACCTGACACTCAAAGAACCTTGAGGTTTTACTAATGAGACAGATATTTCAAGCCATTATAAGTACTGCACATCATTTCCCACATAATTACCTGGTGAAGTCTGTCATCTCCATCATGATCATACACATCTTCTTGGCCAGAACAATGATATCATTGCTTGTATCATCCCATATTTCAATCTCAGCATCCAGCTTACTCTTTACTTTCTTGAAATCAGCAACTTGCTCTGCAATCTTTTCCTTCTCTGCCTCAGGCAGTTGAGTCATCTTAGCCTAAAACATATGGTAATTAGATTTGTAATTATTTCATTATGTCAAAAAGGATTTTAGGAAGAACTGGTCATTAAAGAATGTTCATTAAATTTGTTCATTTAAAAACAGTCATGTCAAACATACTTTTTTGGTTCAGAATTCTTGTTTAAAATTTTAATTTTTGACGAGAGAGAGAGAGAGAGAGAGAGAGAGAGAGAGAGAGAGAGAGAAAGGAACAGAGGGAGGGAGGGGAGGAGAGAGAGGGCACAACACGGAGGTTCTAAGATGGGCAGGTTTTCACAGCCATGCAGCCAGGCTCAGTGCAGGTGACGAGGGGTGAAGGCCGCAGTGACCTGGGCGCTGGGGAGCATTTCACTGGTTGATTCTTCTTTGTCACCTGACTAGGAATCGAGCCAGCAACCCTGGCCTATCAGGATGATACTCCAACCAACTGAGCTACCAGGCCAGGATGGCATACTTTTCGTTTTGAAAGTCATAGGACAAAACTTTCTAGGTTTAATTTTTTATACCAAAAAAATATTGAATTATAATTTTTTGCTCTAGAACAATGTTAAATTTGAGAATAACAATAATTATGTGTCTGACATTTTTAAATATACTCCTTAATATAAAAGTCAAACTTCTCAAATATCTAACATTAAAAAATTAAATTAATACCAACTTATGTAATGCATTGCATAGTTGAAAACCATATAGCCCTGGCCAGGGGGCTCAGTTGATGCATCATCTCGTACACTAAGAAGTTGCTGGTTTGATTCCCATTCAGGGCACATACCCAAGTTGCAGGTTCAATCCCTCGTTGGGGCACATATGGGAGGCAACCAATTGATGTCTTTCTCTTACATCAATGTTTCTCTGATCTCTCTCTCTGTCTCTCTTTCTCTCTCTTCATCCTTCAAAAAGTAGAAATATAACAAAATTTATCTTGAAATGAGATTATGTCTATGTATGTATATATAGTCAGATTCTTACATAAATACTGACTATATATTGGTAAACACTTAACAACATACATTTATAAATCATATGTATATTAAAAAACATATATATATATATATCATAAGAATGTATGTATAGTTTTGCACGTAAGCACATTCAGGTTTATATTTACATACAAATTATTTTGGAAGAATAGTAAAATGTTATCAGCAGGGGTTAGTAGTATTAATGCAGCCCTCCCTAATTAACATTCTGATTGTTGAGATGCTATTCTCCCACGCACAGTACATTTAATGTGTTGGCATAGAATCAATTATTTGGATATGTTGTATATTGAACAGTATGCAACTTGCGTCATCCACTTGCAATTTAAAATGTGGGATAGGTAGAAAACCATCTGGGTCCCTAAACTACCATATGCACAATCTTAGCACCTGAGACCTATAACTTTTTGTTAAGTTAATAAAAACTTGAAGGCAAAGTAATTTGGTAATATCAGTATCATAAAATTCCATGTGGCAATCTATGCAATGAAATTTTCAAAAACTAACCCATAAATATTATAATAGTAGAATGAGTCCATAGGTATGAGAGGTAAGTGGAATTTATTTATTGATTATTCACATAGAATATGTGATGTCTACTATGCCTATTGACTATGCTAGTCTATGGGACACCTACATGTGGAGAAATAAGAAGAGATCATTTCAAAAGGGCTTTGAAATATTCTGGATACCAGGTTCAGAATACTGAACATTTTATTGAATCAATACTGCACAGGGCAAAAAAAAAATGCTTCAATATATGAATGAAGAATTTACAAGAATGGTCAATGAAAAATCCAATAAAAATACAATTAAAAAACTAATATAAAATATCTGACATTTGTTATCTATTCATTATAAATCTAACTCAGGGTCTAAAATAACTATAAAGTTACTATAGTTATTTATAAAGGGTATCTATACAATCTCAGGATTATCCCTGCTTAAATTTTAACCTATTAAAGAAAATAAACTACAAGGCTTTCTGATTAAAAGTTGCTTTGAAATTCCTTAGTATATCGAATAGTTCCTATTCAGTAAGAAAATTATCAAAATATATTTACCTATGTAGCACTTAAAATTTGCTTTTGTTTCATTTTTATTTTATTTGAAGAATTAAACTATGAGACTAGGTTTTTAATTGATGAGCGTATACAGGAAATTCTGCCTTAGGAGCCAAAAATAGTTCATAGTTTCCTTCCTCGGGAAATGGGGCCTATGAGATATGCTACAAGAAGAGCAACTTTTCCTGCTACTGACATATGGCAGGGTATGCAAATGAAGACACAACTCATGTATGTTTGAAATTAACAGCATGCAAGGACATTAAGTAAACTATAAGCTATCAATACACTAAACTAGCTCGACGATAGAAATGAATTTTCTCCATCTTGACCACAGATAATGACCACTATCATTATCTCCATTTTCATAAATGTTTTTAAACTTTGAAATAATAATAGCTGTAGGTAGATTCTACCGGGGCCTCTTTTTTTATAGTCTTTACCTCAGAGATAATAAATGCATGACCCTGGATCTAATAAATAATTTTGAAGTGCACACCGTTTTCTCATGAACAATTATTCACTATCCTCATAATACAGTTAAAACTATTCAAGAAGTGATCTGATTAAATGTATTTCTAGGTCTATTCCTTGGAATGCCACTGATTTCCAATGTGACCTTGAAGAAGTCACTTACCCATCTTCTCTGAGTTTCCCTAGACACAAAAATAACCATAGTGGCAGCTGCCACCCACCAGCCATGCAGGGAACAGTTTTGATTATTGGGTAACATTGACACTGACCTTGTCGTGAACAGGAATGTCATCAATTGCACTAGATTTCCTTAATAACATCTCAATTTACAAGGTGAATTACAACTGGCAGAGGTTTACTTTTGACAAGATAACACCCAGAAGTTGGGCAATCGTTTACAAAATTAAAAGTTCCAGTTAATTCTGACTCTTTCTCACAGAAGGAACAACAACAATAAAGCATTAAGTTAATGACTGACACCTTTACTGAAGTTTTTAGTGCTTCTATGAATGATTCGTTGAATGCTATTAATCAATTTCAATAATTATGAAAATTTCAAAATAGCACTTAAGAGAATATTTATAATTTGGGAATTGAGAGTGAAAGTTTCTTATTGGGTTATTTTATGTAGGATAAGCAAAGAAATTGATGTACAAAGGCTTAGATCAATCGGTAAGTGGACTATCCAATGTTATGACTGCCTGACTATATGTCTCAGTTCCTGCTCAAATCTAAAAATAGAACTCTGACTTAAACATCTATCAAAGGTTTTTGAATTACTGCCATTTGAAGGAGATTATATTGTGTGTCAACTGATTTTTGGTGTATTTTGCTAAAGACAATGAAAACAGATAATGTTTATATATATATATGCCAGCCCTCTTCTATGCAATTTACATCTATTTAAACTTTAATCTTCATGGCAACTCCGTGAGGTAAGGATATTATTATCCTAAATTTATAG
>NW_006287547.1:4364864-4377563 GCF_000327345.1 Myotis davidii
GGCTTATATGGTCAATTTATCTATGACAAAGGAGTCCAGAATATACAATGGAGAAAAGACAGTCTCATCAATAAACAGTGTTAGGAACATTGGCAGATACATGCAAAAATAAATAAATAAAACCACTTTCTTACATTATATACATAAATAAACTCAAAATGGATTAAAGACTTAAAGTTAAGACATGAAACCATAAAACTCCAAGAAGAAAACATAGGCAGTAATTACTTAACATCAGTTTTAACAATATTGTCATGGATATGGCTCTGCAGGCAAGGGCAACAAAAGGAAAAATAAACTAAAGGGATTTCATCAAACTAAAAGCTTTCGCACAGTGAAAAATCATCAACAAAAATAAAAGGGCAACCTACTAAATGGGAGACGATATTTGCAAATGATTTATCCAATAAGGAGTCAATACCCAAAATATATACAGGACCTACACAATTCAATATTAAAAGCATACACAAAAAATAAAATAAAAACATACACAAACAATCCAATTTAAAATTGGGCAAATGGTCTGAATAGAAATTTTTCTGAAGAAGATATACACAGATAGCCAAGCGACTCATGAATAGATGCTCAACACTGCTATTAATTATGGAAATGCAAATCAAATCCAGACTGAGATATCATTTCAAACCTGCCAGAATGGCTATTATAAAAAGACAGCAGATATCAAGTGTAGGCAAGGATGTTGAGAAAAGGGAATGCTTGGGCACTGTTGGTGAAATTATAAATTGGTGCAGCCACTACAGAAAAGAGTATGGAGGTTTCTCAAATAATTACAAACAGAACTACCATATTATCCAGCAATTCCACCTCTGAAATCAAAAATACTAATTCATAAAGATATATGCATCCCTGTGTTCACTGCAGAATTATTTACAACAGCTGAGATATAAAAATAACATACCTGTTCACCAATAGATCAATGGATCACACACACACACACACACACACACACACACACACACGCACGCACACACACACACAGGAATCACTACAATATTACTTAGCCATAAAAATAATGAAATATTGCCATTTGCAACAACTTGGATGGGCCTAGAGGATATTATGTTAAGTAAGTCAGAGAAAGACAAATATATTATTTCATTTACATGTGGAATGTTAAAAACTGTAATTAAAACAAAACAAAAACATACTCATAGGTAGCAAACTATTGGTTGGCAGGGGTATTGGGGGAAAAAGGTATAGGGGATTAAGAGTTACAAAATTCCAGTTTTAAAATAAATCAATCATGAGGATGTAATGTACAACATGGAGAATATAGTCAATAATATCATAATAACTTTGTATGGTGACAGATGGTTACTAGACATATTGTGGTGATCATTTTGTTAGTTATCTATACCCTGCCAAATCACTAAACTTTAATACTAAAATTAATACAGATTATATGTCAACTAAACCTTAATAACAATAGAAAAGATTATAGTATTAGTAAATGGCAGAGGAGGATGCAAACCCAGAAACTTTGGTCTAGAGTTTTGATCTATCACTATGCCAAGAATCATGAGCAAATTTTTCACAGTCTATACCAAAATATGCACCAAGCTTTATATATCACACTAGAGGCCTGGTGCACAGATTTGTGCATTGGTGGGGTCCCTCAGCCTGGTTTGCAGGGATCGGGCCTAAACGGGCTCTCTGACATCTCCTGAGGGGTCCCAGATTGCAAGAGGGTGCATGCCAGGCCAAGGGACCCCACCAGTGCCCTATCGGGGCCGGGGAGGGACCGCGGAGGGCTCCAGAGCATGTCCAGCCTGTCTCACACAGTCCCAATTGGCTGGACCCCAGCAGCAAGCTAACCTACCGGTCGGAGCATCTGCCCCCTGGTGGTCAGTATGTGTCATAGTAACTGGTCAGTCAAACGAGCAGTCGGACACTTATCATATTAGGCTTTTATTATATAGGATGAGTGAAATCATATGATTCTTGAATTTAGTGAATGGTACAAGGAGTTGAGTATATGGTAACAGAAGATTAGACTTTGGGTGATGGGCACACAATGCCATACACAGATGATGCAGCACAGAATTGTACACTTGAAACCTATATAATTTTATTACTGAATGTCACCCAATAAAATTAATAAACAGTATTCACCTAGCTATTTCACAGAGCTTAGGCAGAGACCAAGTAAAATATTTTGAGTAAATATATTTCACAAGCAATAAACCAACATAAAACTATAAGGACCTCACAATTGTTTAATTATCAGAAGCTCTGGAATCCAAATTGCTTATTTTTCACATAAGGAAACTGGGTGCCAGGAAGAGAGATGAGTTGAAAAATATTGTCCTGGTGGTTAGTGGTAGATTTACTATTCAAATCCGTGTGTTACTATAGTAGTTCTCTCTCCCCACAGAATTCTTGTGCTTTACTTAGCTGCAACTTTTTCATGAAAATTTAATTAAGCAATCATATATATAAATAGTAGGACATTTTGCTAGAGTTTAGAAAATCTAAAGTGCTGCTGGCAGAAATTCAACTTATTTAAAATTTTGAGAACAAATTCATTAAAAAGGTTTGTGCATTGATATTGTAAGCATACTAAACTGCCATTTCAGAAAACAGTGTGGAGTGTCCTCAAAAAGTGAAAAATGGAACTGCCATTTGACCTAGGGATCCAACTTCTAGGAATATATCCTAAAAAGCTTGAAATACCCATCAGAAAAAAATATATGTACCCTGATGTTTATAGCAGTGTTATTTACCATAGCTAAGATCTGGAAACAGCCCAAGTGCCCATCAGTAAATGAGTGGATAAAAAAAATGTGGTACATTTACACAATGGAATACTAAGCAGCTGTAAAAAAGATCTCTTACCCTTTACGAGAGCATGGAGGGACCTGCAGAGTACTGTGTTAAGTGAAATAGCCAGTCAGAGAAAGACAAGTATCACATGATCTTACTCATAAGTGAACTCTAATGAACAAAATAAAGTAATACACAAAATAGATCCAGAGACATAGAAGCATGGAACAGACTGTGCAATCTCAGAGGGAAGCAGGGGAGGGTAGGTGGGTAAGAAGAGTTCAACCAAAGAACTTGTACGCATGTATGCATAACCCTAGACACAGACAATAGGGTGGTGAAGGCCTGGGTCAGGGGCAGGGGCAGGCTACAAGAGGTCAATGGAGGAACTAAAGAAGGACACATGTAATACTTTCAACAATAAAGATTTAAAAAAAAACAAAAAAACACCCGATATAAGTATCCCAATACTTTTGAAGATGTATGCCTAGCATGGTCATATATTTCCTGTAATATGTATTTTAGCTATATGGTTAACACCAATCCTTTAAAATATTCCCTCTGGTTTCTTTCTCACCAAAACAAGTGGGTTATTATAAATTGTCTTTCAAAATAAACTATCTCAAAAGAGAACATATTCTAACAAGCTTATATGCATATTTTAATCTAAATAGTCAGATATATGTACATTTTTAATTTAAATGTTACATAGTTTTAGACTAATTTAAATTTAATTCCATCATGTTTTATTTTTATTAAAGTATATTTTATTGATTTTTCACAGAGAGGAAGGGAGAGAGATAGAGAGCTAGAAACATCGATGAGAGAGAAACATCGATCAGCTGCCTCCTGCACACTCCCCACTGGGGATGTGCCCGCAACCAAGGTACATGCCCTTGACCGGAATCGAACCTGGGACCCCTGAGTCCGCAGGCTGACAATCTGTCCACTGAGCCAAACCGGTTAGGGCCCATCAAGTTTTCTTTAGATAATTATTACAGGCTATTGAAATACTTTTGTCTTTTGGTCCTGCCAAGGCTGCAAAGATAGAAAGCCTCATGTTTTTAAAGTAGCTACACATAAAGGGAAATTCAATAAATACATATTATAAAGGCTGTGAGAATCTCAAACAAGCTTTAGAAGCCGATTCATTTTTATTCACAAGAGTGCCTTTAGGATTTGACTCAGAACCTAACTTTTACTTTGCTCACAATTTAAGTAACGTTGGTTACCTGAATTCCATGTCCCAGTTTATAGCAAATAGAAGTAGACAGGAGGTGTGCTAGTCAGACCCCAAGGAAGAAAAAGAAATTCTATCAAAACAGAGACAGAGAGCTCAAGTAATCGGGGGCCTTTCAATTTATGAGTAAGTTTGCCTGCTCATGTCAGGACACCTCCATCCTATTATTGTATTACAGCATAATGCAATTATGTTTGGTCATAATACTGACAATGGTCACCTCAACATCATCACCCAGCATTGACTAATTTTATACTGATCCTGGAGTATTATGGCACCATTCCTCCTTTCAAGGGACAATCTAGACAAAAACCTTTTCTATATTCTTCGAAAGTATCAAGGTCATGAAAGACAAGAGAAGGTAACTACCATAGTCTACAGTGGACTAGAAGATGTCACAACTAAATATAATGCTGAATCCTGGCTTTCATCCTAAAACAATAAAGAATGTTAGTGCAAACACTGATGAAGTCTATAGTTTAGTTAGTAGGTAGTAGTATAATGCCAATATTCATTTCTTAATGTTTTTTTTAAAAATATATTTTATTGATTTTTTACAGAGAGGAAGGGAGAGGGATAGAGAGTTAGAAACATCGATGAGAGAGAAACATCTATCAGCTGCCTCCTGCACACTCCCCACTGGAGATGTGCCCGCAACCAAGGTACATGCCCTTGATCAGAATCAAACCTGGGACCTTTCAGTCAGCAGGCCTACCTTCTATCCATTGAGCCAAACCAGTCAAGGCTCTTAATGTTTTTTTAAATTACTTAATGTTTTAAATATAATTATAGTTGGAATACAACCTTATATTAGTTTCAGATGTACCACATAGTGATTCAAAATTTTTAGACCTTACAATGTGATCTCCCACTAATTCTAATCATCTGCCACTGTGCAAACTTATCACAATATTATTGACTACATTCTCCTTTTCTTTTTTACTCATTCCCCAACCCATTCCCTCTGGTAAATATTCCTTTGGTCTCTGTTTCTATGAGACTGTTTTTGTATGGTTTGATTTGGTTTTAAATTCCACATATAAGTGAAACTTTATGGCAGTTGTCTTTCAATACCTGGCTAATTTCACTAATTCTAGAAGGTATTGGCGAACCTATGACACGCGTGTCAGAGGTGACACGCAAACTCATTTTTTTGGTTGATTTTTCTTTGTTAAAAGGTATTTAAATATATAAAATAAATATCAAAAATATGTCTTTGTTTTACTTTGGTTGCAAATATCAAAAAATTTCTATATGTGACACGGCACCAGAGTTAAGTTAGGGTCTGTTGCCAATGGCAAGGTTTCATTTTTTTCTTTTTTCTTGCTGTGTAATATTCCTTTGTATTTATATACCATTTCTTCTCCATTCTTCTATTGATGGGCACCTAGGTTGCTTCCATATCTTGGTTATTGTAAATAATGCTGCAACGAACATAGTCTTTTCAACAAGTAGTTCTGGGAAAACTGGACAGGTAACATTAAAAAAACGACTTATATACAAAAACAAACTCAAATGGTTTAAAGACTTAAATGTAAGGCCTGAAAGCATAAAACTCTTAGAAGGAAAGATAGCAGGTAAACTATGTGTCATCAGTCTGTGTAATATCTTTGGATTTGCTCCTTTGAGAGAAGGAAATAAAACCAAAATAAACAAATGGGACTACATCAAACTAAAAAGCTTCTGTACAGTGAAGAAAACCTTCAACAAAAGGCAACCCACTGAATAAAAGGATATACTTGTAAATAATAGATCCAATAAGGGATCAGTATCCAAAATAAGAAATGTATAGAACTAAAAACAAAAAAATAAACAATCTGATCAAAAATGGGCAGAGGATATAAAAAGACATTTCTCAGATTTAACAAGTAGACCGTAGTTTTTCAAGATGTCAACATTAGGAGAAATGGAGTGAAGAGTTTATGGGAACTCTGTGCTAAAATTGCAACTTTTCTATAATTCTAAAAATATTTCAAAATGAAAGATATACAGCCTAAGTACCAAACTTACTTCAGCAATCACACAATGATTTATTTCTTAGTGGTCACCTTTCTTTTAGTCCATCTCTTACTTTACCCCTTTCCCTCATAAGTGTTTTCCTACAATATACTGTTTATTTTTTAAGCAAACTGTTTAAGTATTGTCTCATATGCATTCAACCATCAGAGCCTCATCTTCCATCTTGGTGCAACTTATTTTCCTGAAGATAGAGTCATCTTCTTAAAAGAAAGTCTGAAATGATTAAAATGCCGTTTTTTCCTTGTTAGAGATCTTTTTAGGGAGGAAGTAAAAAACAGTGAGGGCAAAAATAAGGAAATCATTATCCTAAGATTATAGATACCCACCAAAGTGAATATAAATGTTCACTTATAAACTGAGAAGCTATGAAGTCTAGTTGCTTTGGGATAACATTCTTTTTTTATTTATTTTTTTTTTATTTCCACCCAAGGATATATTCACTGATTTTTAGAGAGAGGGAGGGGAGAAAGAAACATCAATGTGAGAAACATTGATTGGGGTGGTCAAACCCACACCTAGGTATGTGCCCCGACTGGGGATCGAACCTGCAAACCTTTGGTGCACAGTATGACACTCCAACCAACTGAGCCACCCGGCCAGAGTTATAACATCCTTTCTTAAGCCTTTGCCATGTCTTAAAGCTGTAATAATAACAAGCAACTTTTGATTTAGGATATTTAAATGAGTTTTTATACCACAATAAAATAAGACGTCCAGATTGTTCTTGCTAAGAGGAGCTCCATAAGAATAAGGCAGCTAGACAAAGCATCCTGTTCTACATTTCCCTAGATTTATTTCCTCCCCTTTGAGTATGTTTTCCTAATTAGCACTGCCTCTATAAGCTTGGTTTCACTTCAGGATCAGAAGGCCTTTACTTTCCTACTTATCATCTTCTTGCGTGGGCAAATAAAATGATTTTTAACTACCTATGGACAACTAACATGAGAATGAATATCTATATATCTATATATCTATCTATATGTATATATTAAACAAAATGTTAAAATGTTAAAGACAAAATGCAGTCAGGTGCAGAGTATTATGGTCTTGATAAAGAGGCATCTAAAATCTGGCTCATTATTCTTTCCTAGTTATTTCTCGCCCTCTATTGTGAGAATCATTTCAGTATCTACCACTGACCACCCAAGCATCTCCCTGGACATTACTGTGTCCCATATATAATCACAGATGACTAAGTCGCAGAGAAAGGGTTTCTTTATTCCAGCTCCCTGAGCACCCAGTTATACAATTAATACTAGGAATGGTGGTGAGTCTTCAGAAGAGACTACATGTACTTTCAAAATGTAGCCTGACCGACTCCAAAAATGTGCACCATCCAAATGTTACATAAAATACTCTGCAGCAGTAGACTATTCCCGCAAAAGTACATCTTCTATTAGGGTAGCATTCGTTTCAGATCCTTTGCGGTCTGCAATGCCTTGAAAAACTTACCAGAAACTGAATATGATTTCTAGAATTCTAGGTTACTGTAAAATGCAGGCATATTTATGAAGTAGGTATTTCCTCAATAAAAAAGTTTTCTCAATAGTATGTTCTATGTAATAAACAATTCTCTCAATAGAATTTTGAAATTAAGAAAAATATTTTTAGGAAAAAACTCATCCTGATGAATATGTTTTATTTGTATGCACACCACATATATCTATTTTCTTAAGATTAATTTAATAAATCTTCAAGTAAATTATAAACTGTTTTCCCAGAGATGAGATCCAATAACTAAAAATAAAATGTTTATGACAATTTATAAAATATAAATTTCAAAGACACATTTCAATTTTATGTATATTATATATCCATCTACTTAGTGTATTTTTTGTGCATTTACATATTGAAGATGATGTGTAACAATCCAGCCAAACATGAGGTCTTATGGAACAGAACACTGGGATGCTAGTTAGGAATTGGTCTCCAGAAGCCAATTTCTGGACTCTGCTGACAAGAGCAGAATCATCAAGTATTCTTAAAGCAGAAGCAATAACGCCTCCTGGGGCTGTTCATGAGAATTTACAAAGTGAGGTAACATGTGGAAAATCAAGAACAGAAGAACTTACAAAAGAATCGCTTTGAACAGTTCCTCTTTTGAAGATCGTGTCTTATAATATTTCAAAGGGATACACACACCCCTAAAATGAGTTTAGAAAGATTTGCCAAACAAGTCAAAATAAGATATTCATTTCAAAACTTTCAGGTTCTGATTTTATTCAGAATTAACAAAATGATTGTGCTAGTGAGAAATAACTCATGGGGAAAAATAAGTTAGGAAGGGGCAGGTGGACAGGAAGAGGACACGTGACAGGACAGAGGACGCACTGAGATGAGTCTCTAGTGAACCTGCGGCCTTTATGGGCATCGTTTTTGCCTCAACATGAATTTCCCGTGTAAGAAACTGAGAATTGATGCCTGTTGCTATGATTTAATCAGTTGACATTCAATCCCTTAGATGATACCAATTCTCAGTACAATTCCCGTGCATCTGGAATAGATTAGAGCTTGTCTGTGTAATAATATGTAGTATTTTAAGTAATTTGTTTTCTCATTTATAGCATAACATTATTGTTTGCATTTTTTGCTTAATTTTTAAAAATTTTATGATCAAGAGAAAAAAACAAAGGAAAGAAAATATGGGAGAGTATTCCCAGAGATTCACAATGTTGGTGTGTTATTTTGACAATTCAAACAGTTCCCAAAGAATCTAAGTTTAAGTTGATAAAAATCACTAGTTTATTTTTATGTACTTATGCTTATCATTATCCTGCCTATCCTGTTCCTAATTCTCTAAACAAATATCAAAGACTTGATATATCTACTTCTTTCTGTACCACATTGTTAATTCTCAAAGAACTCTTCTCTATATGTGCAATGCAGATAATTCAATTACTTTTTTTAGTGCAGGTCCAAAAATATTGTACAAGGGTATTTAAACTAAATGCTGGTACAACTGCTGCCTGGGATTCAAAACTGGTAAAACTCCTTTGCTGCTGCAATAATGAAAACACAGCATAATGGTAACCCTACCCCACGTCAGCAGCACAAACGATGCACTAAGTGCGCATAATCTGAATCCATATGGTCAACACACACAAGGGAATTAGATAAACAAAGCATAATTCTTTGTGTCTTCTGAGTGTGAATTTGGAGAGGCAAACATCTGGATTACAAAGGCACTTAGCAGCAGAGAAGGCTTTTCCAAGTAAAATTCAACGCAGAAACTAGAAATGAGACACTCGGCTCAAGAGGCAGCATCTGACACATGAGCCTCCCTTAGCACTGAGACAGGATGTACAGGAAGCGGGGCCTATGGATAAGCACCAGCAGAAAGCGAAATGAAGGTCTCACTGAGTTAGGCTTTCAAAGGTAGCATTCCTGGGTGTTTGGAAGAACCTTTCAGGAAGATATAGTGCCATTTCTACTGCAGCAGCCTCAATACAAATAGCTCACAAGCAAAATCTACAGTAATTAGAAACATTTTCAAAGTAAAAAATGAGATAGAATGTTTTTGCAAAGGTACTGAAGCATGGGTTTGCACAGGCCTATGAAACTGAAAATAAATAGGAAAAAAAACTTATGTTGCAGATTATTCTATTTTACCAAGATCAGGAACACACACACACACACAGATACACACATTCAAATCAAGCAAACTAAAAGGTGGGGGTTGGACTTTATAAAGCAACAACTTATCAACCACTAGCACTATTATTTTATTTTAAAAAGTACCTATTTTAACATAAACATAATTAGGAAAAATACAATCGAAAAACACTAACTTTCCCAAGAAAGAATGGCTGGCACTGTGATTGGTTTTACCTTTCCCCTCCCCCCAGTCCCACTTCAGTGCCATTTGGCAATATCTTGGGACGTTTTTGGTTATCACAACTGGAGTGGGGGTGCTACCTCAACAGGGTAGAGGCCAGAGATACTGCTAAACATCCTACAGTGCACAAGGCACTCCCTCAACAAGGAATCATCTGAGCCAAAGTGGTAACAGTACAATGGTTGAGAAGCCCTGCCTTCCACTGATGTTTTGACCCAGGGTCAGTAGGTACTGGCTCCTACTGATCCGTGAGCAGGTTATTTGGGGAGCTAGTGGTATCTGAAATGCTTGTCAATCTTCTAACTTGTATTTTGCCTTCCAGCATTCTTTTCAATAACACCTGGCCAATTGAACTGAAGTGGTGAAGTTCTACCCTACCAATTAGAAGCTGACTCAAAAACTGGTCACTAAACTGGTTCTATCACTGACATAGATCCCATTTGCTTATTGGCTTGTATCTGAACTTCAATACGTTGGAGGTGATCAGGAAGTAGTGCCCTTTATCATTTGGAAGTAAAATAATATTTCACCAGTTTGATAGAGAATCAGTAGCCTCCATCAAAAGGCTGAAGACAGAAATCTTACACCAGGGCTTAAAACATATGCTTTATTAATTATTCAGTAAAAGTATATATACTTTCTATTAGTGTAACTTCTTAGAGATTGGGAAAATGGAATGAATTTTTAATCATGGTTTTCTCTCATTAGTAAAATTATAGTTATTTTTTTCCACAAGACTATTTGGACAATATAGGTGTGCAAAATTATACATAAACTGTAAACACTACAATGACTTCTCTTCTGTCTACTTTCATACATAGTACTTGTGCATTTATAAAATATTGTTTTATACACAAACGATTTTGAAAGTGATATTTCAGTGAATACTACATATTATGTGATTCTTTCTACAAATTATATTCCAGAAATGAGATCATAACATATATACTTTTCAGTTCCTTATTTTTTCAACATCTTAATATAAAGCATCTCAATGCCTATAAAAATGTAGCGTTATCACAATTTTACATCCCTCTTATTCCATCATAGATATCCAGTATCATCTATTTACAAGTTTTCAATGGTTATCAGGCATTTTTCATTTATATACATATATGTGTATAGATGTAGATGGATCAGTATATGTGTGTCTGAATGTCAGTATGTACGTATTTGTGTATTGTGTAGGTTTTGAAAGATACCTTTCTGCATTTTTTCAAATATATCTGGAGGAAAATTCTAGAAGATGAAGAAAAAGCACTTTTATAACGGCTTTCAATGCATAATTTCCGATATCCCTTCAGAGATTTTACTCTCATTAGTATAAACACTAACAGCGTGAAGTGCCCTTTTCCCCAAAAAACTCTTTCTGCCATTGCTGTTTGCCTTTGCGTTTCTGTAGTCTCTGGTGAGATGGATGAACTGTTTACATGGTTATTATAAATATACTTGTGTCCTTTGTAAATATCCTGACCAGGCCCTGTGCTCATTTTTCTAGTGGTGGGGGTGGAGCTGGGGGGAGGTGAAGTCACTTTTTCTTACTAATTTAATATGTTTACATACAAATCCTTCCTATAAAAATTGCAATTATTATCTCAATTTGGCGTTTGTCTTTCAATAGTTTTCAGATTTGATTTTTTTTGTTTTTAGTTTTTGTGTTTTCAAGAGCAAAGTTTGTCTGTTTTGTTCTTTGTTTTTCTTTCTGTCTTATCATAGTTAGAAAGTCCTTCATTATCCCAAGGTCACAAAAGTAAATATTTATCCTTTTTTTATCTAGTACAGATTGTGTCAGTCATATTCTTCAGTTCATTGCACACTATTATTTTGGCAAATAGAGGTCTCTCCTTACCTCAACATAACTCCTCCTCCCTTCCTTTCATTCTCATTCCTTTTATTCCCATTCCGTATGCCTGTTTCTCTATTCCTTCCCTGCACATTAAAGCATAAAGTATATATTTTTTATTCTACTCTGATTAACCTTGACTTAGAGGGTTCATACTTAATTCACTGCATAACACACGAGTCCCTTATGATTAGATATTACTGCATTTTATAAACACTATTATATTAATAAAATTGACCGTTAGATACCTATTACTTCCTATCACTGCACTACATACTTTGTATACATTCTTTCTATTACAATACCTTGCAGTAGGTATTATCTGAATTGAAACATACCGAATCATAATCCCAGAGAAATGATAAATCAGCAGGACTGCATGTACCATTATACACAGAGAGATGGTGACTCTGAAGTCAGGGCTCTGTTGTCCACCTCTCGGTGTCTCTTCTAAGAATAAAAGCAAACAGAACCAAGGGGGTCTGGCAGATTTTCACAAACTAGGTGTTGGAAATAAAATTCCTTTTCTCCATCATACCATGTACATAATTTTAGGAAATTTTCGTAACAGTCCTTCTTCATCATTTCACAGAACTACACTAAACCATCGCTACACGCATGGCTGGACAAGTGCAAGCAAATGGAGGTGGGCAGCAGGTGTGTGACAGCTTTGATTCTGCTTCTATGCAGCTCAATTTCAACATGGAGATTCCTGCCATTTTGAATGAGATTTTCAGTCCAAAAGTCTGTATCAGGTTTAATCTCCCACAGATCTAGCACACTTTGCCAGGAGTACAGAGACAGGTTTTATTCAAACAGTTCCACCTCAAGCCTGGACTGCAGGAAGGGTGGCTGCGTTGTGCAGTGGGAGGGGCAGGGCACAGGCAGGCCCTGGAGACAGGCGCACCTGGGTCAGCCTCATCCTGTCACTCACATGGTGTGGTACTGGGCACTAAACCTCTCTATCTCTTTTTCTAT
>NW_006287547.1:4377588-4379218 GCF_000327345.1 Myotis davidii
ACATGTTTTCTTCAAACAGTTCCACCTCAAGCCTGGACTGCAGGAAGGGTGGCTGCGTTGTGCAGTGGGAGGAGAAGGGCACAGGCAGGTCCTGGAGACAGGCGCACCTGGGTCAGTCTGTCTGTCACTCACATGGTGTGGTGCTGGGCACTAAACCTCTCTCTCTCTTTTTCTATATTTTTGAAATGAGTCCAATAGTTTCTACCTCAAAGGGTGGTTTTGAAGGGTATTTAATAAAATTAAAGTGTCTGATACATATTAAGCATTAAGTAGTTATGTTTTTGCTGCCATTATTATCATAAATCATCATCATCATAATTATCATCATCATCAGAGTAGACAAATAATTGTGATATGCTAGCTAGGCATACCCATATGCTTTATAGATAAAAGGCACAATTTCAAAGTATATTTGGGAAATATTTTTAAGCCAGGAGGATATTTCCTTGTTCCGTTGACTTCCCTATGGAAGGGCATGCTAATCTCCACTGCCCTAAAAGTATTCGTCAGGTACCAGTTCTGTGATCTTGGTGTCCGAAGAGTCACATCTGTCTACTTTCGGTATATAAAATTTGTTCTTAATTTAATAGGCTTATTAAAGGTACATATCTATGAAAGAGGTGGGAAATGCCAATTTTAGTACAACAGGGCATTGGAAGAATTTTGAAAATTGACATTATAAAATTCAATGTTGGTAATATGTAAAACTTTAAAGTTCCATCCGAAAGCCAGTAAAAGGAAAATATGTGTTACTGCTAGTTTTAGAGGATTATTCTGTCTTTTAAAAGTCTAACCTTCAAGTCAGTTAAAACTATAAAGCATTTTGCTGCTATGTAGGTTCTTCCCTCTCCTCTGCAAACAGGTGTTTGTTAGTAGATGGGTTTGGACCTCTAGTTAAGCCTGAGAAAGAGGAGAGAAGAATAATGTAGTTCTGTTATTTTTTTTTATTTGAAACATGAGCTGATGATAGCTAGAGAGCAAAGAGATCCACACCTTCCAAATTGTTGCTTTGAAAATACATAATTTACATTTTACAAATTCCCTGTACTGATTAGTCTCACCATGTCTACACAACCCAGACAGAGATGTGCTATACAGTTTCAAGTCATAGATTTCTAGAAACTACCCAAATCCCCTACTTGGAAATGTGCTTGCCTGCATTAGAGTGCAAGGTGAGTATTTTTCTATCCAGGAGGTGATACTTTCACTTTTCTCTTCTGCCAACTATATATTTCCCTGTATACACTCCAATTGCTACATCTTAGATTGTAAGCTCCAAGTGACCAGGACCATGAGTTATACAATAAGGGCTTTCCAAACATTTCTTGGATGCAGATGACTCTTAACCTTCCCTGGCAACAGTCTGGCATTGATTTTCTATACTATTCTATTTTCTGTGCCTATCTTAATATCCAACACACCCGATATCTCCATATAACCTGATTTGTTTCCCCTATAATTTCCACTGAAGGAAACAACATAGTTTCTTTTATTTATAGCAGACACATGACCCATCCAACAAATTACCTAGAAACTCATGATAGCCTTTCCAAAGAGCTTTGACCATAGGAGAAACCCATATAGGTTGGTCAATCAAACTGGCTCTCTCCACAAAATGTTCTGGAAAATA
>NW_006287547.1:4379567-4382681 GCF_000327345.1 Myotis davidii
TGACAGTGGTATTGGTGGTGATGATGATTACTTAAGTTTGACCAGTTTAACTATGTGCTGCTTATTACAAATATTAACTCATAAGCTTAATGATAATCCTTTAATATGAGTCCTGAAGGAAACAACATAGTTTCTTTTATTTATAGCAGACACATGACCCATCCAACAAATTACCTAGAAACTCATGATAGCCTTTCCAAAGAGCTTTGACCATAGGAGAAACCCATATAGGTTGGTCAATCAAACTGGCTCTCTCCACAAAATGTTCTGGAAAATATGAAGAAGACTAATCAGGAGAGTGAATATTGCCAACCAGTAATGTTAGGAGAGGTGTCAAAAACATGCATCCATTCAACAAATACAGCTGATGTTAACAATGACAGTGGTATTGGTGGTGATGATGGTTACTTAAGTTTGGCCAGTTTAACTATGTGCTGCTTACAAATATTAACACATAAGCTTAATGATAATCCTTTAATATGAGTCCATATTTAAAATAAGCAAACTGAGACATGGAGAAGTTAATGTGTTCAATCTCAATAGCTATAAGTAGCAAAGTCAGGATTCAAACTTAGGGCTCTGTAAAAAATCAATAAAATATATTAAAAAAAAGAAAAACAATGACAGTGGTATTGGTGGTGATGATGATTACTTAAGTTTGACCAGTTTAACTATGTGCTGCTTATTACAAATATTAACTCATAAGCTTAATGATAATCCTTTAATATGAGTCCATATTTAAAATAAGCAAACTGAGACATGGAGAAGTTAACATGTTCAATCTCAATAGCTATAAGTAGCATAATCAGGATTCAAACTTAGGGGTTGGTTTTGAGAAAGTGTGTTTTCTTTCTTTGAATTATCTTAGAATCAGGAATCTGGAGACATATCCTGGGATAACATTTTTAAAAAGCCCTGTTTCTTAACAAGTACATGAACTTTATAGAGATTATGGTTCCACATTAAGGGAAATATCTGTGTTCAATGTCCATTTATATTTAAATGACATTTCAAGGATGTCTTAAGTAATGTTAGGAGAGGTGTCAAAAACATGCATCCATTCAACAAATACAGCTGATGTTAACAATGACAGTGGTATTGGTGGTGATGATGGTTACTTAAGTTTGGCCAGTTTAACTATGTGCTGCTTACAAATATTAACACATAAGCTTAATGATAATCCTTTAATATGAGTCCATTTATATTTAAATGACATTTCAAGGATGTCTTAGGTATGGCCAGTGCTGCAACCTATACAGCTCAGTATAATACACACATAATCACATTTCTAAAGATTAAATGTAGGTTGAAATTAACTCACTGATTAAAATATGCATATATTATGTGTTCAATCTCAATAGCTATAAGTAGCAAAGTCAGGATTCAAACTTAGGGGTTGGGTTCTAGAAAGTGTGGTTTCTTTCTTTGAATTAGCTTAGCATCAGAAATCTGGAGACATGTCCTGGGATAACATCTTTAAAAAGCCCTGTTTCTTAACAAGCACATGAACTTTATAGAGATGATGGTTCCACATTAAGGGAAATATCTGTGTTCTATGTCCATTTATATTAAAATGACATTTCAAGGAAGTCTTAGGTATGTCCAGTGCTGCAACCTATACAGCTCATTATAATACACACATAATCACATTTCTAAAAAATAAATGTAGGTTAAAATTAACTCACTGATTAAAATATGCATATATTTAGGACTAGCTTTAGACCAGGGGTGGGCAAACTTTTTGACTCAAGGGCCACAATGGGTTCTTAAACTAGACCGGAGGGCCGGAACAAAAGCATGGATGGAGTGTTTGTGTGAACTAATATAAATTCAAAGTAAACATCATTATATAAAAGGGTACGGTCTTTTTTTCAATAGTTTTATTCATTTCAAACGGGCTGGATCCGGCCCACGGGCCGTAGTTTGCCCACGGCTGCTTTAGACTGTGGTACTTTCAGTGTGCAGATAATTTTTAGTCTATCAGAGGATTATTTAAAATAATATTTTCTTTTGAGCTTCTTTTTTTACTACCTTACTTGATAAACATTATCTTTAATATGCAAAAAGTAAACATATAGTTAATATTTTACCCAAGACTAATAACTCAAAATCATTTAATTTGTATGTATAAATTTTTAACAGTAAAAGAAATAGGGCTTTTTCAATGACTAAATTCAGAGAATGGGCAAAAGGGCAGTACCTGGGAGCCAGATATCTATCAAAAACCCTCTAAATTCAAAAAGGCAAAGGACAGCCTACACAACAGCCTCAGAAAAATTTTCCAAGTGACTATCATGTGGGCAATTGTTCATTGACACTGTTTTTAAAAAATATTATCCTATTTATTTTGTAGACAAATTATATATTGCTTAGATACAAATGCAGTATCTGAAACAACTCCCCCCCCCACCCAAATTTGCTGAGCATCTTTCTCTACTTAAAGCACATTTATGGTCAAAATCATTTATTCATTCAGTAAATATTTATAATATATTTACTATGTGCCCAGTACTGGCTTAAGAATGGAGAGTGCATAATAGATAAAAAAATATTAAGATCTTTAAATTTACTACCTAGTAGATGGTCTATACTTGGGGTTGCAATTTTAAGCAGGGTGGTCAAAGGTGGCCTTGCATTAAAGGTGATAGTCCAATGAGTAAATGTGTCAGCAAAGAGATTGGGGAAGGATAAGGTTTAAAACTAGATATGAAGCTATCAATGTCTTTGAAGAAAAAAAAATAGTCACCATATAATATATAAAACATCACTGTAAGTTTAGAAGGTTGTAAATTTGTAATATAAAGCTATGCATGTAAGATGACTTCCAGTCTAGTTTGTAAATTTTATATATACCTACTTGACATCTTCATTAGGTTGTCTAACAGACTTTTTAGATTACATATATCCAAAATTAATTATCTTATCTCCCACCATTCTCAATCTGCTTAATTCAGTCTCCCTCAAATCAATATAAATGGCAAGTCCACATTCTCAGTTCTCCAACCAGAAATCTTGAGTTGTCCTTGACTTCTTTCTCTCTCTCATATACACTGTCTAACTCTTCAGCATATTCAGTTGACTCACCCATCATCACATATGCTCAGTCAACATATT
>NW_006287548.1:0-2235 GCF_000327345.1 Myotis davidii
TCTTCTCTCTCTCTGTCTCCCTCTCTAAAAAAAAACAAAAAACCCAAAACATATGTATTTAAAAAAGAAAACTAGCTCAATCTGGTTTGGTTCAATGGATAGAGCGTTGACCTATAGACTGAATGGTCTTGAGTTTGATTTTGGTTGGCAAGTACTTTGGTTGCAGGCTCCTCCCCTGCCCTGGCCCTGGTCAGGGCTCATGCATGCAGGAGGCAGCCAGTTGATGTCTTTCTCTCATGTTCATGTTCCTCCCTGTCTTGCCCTCTCTCTTCCACTCTTTCTCTAAAAATCAGTGGAAAAATATCCTCGAATGAGAATTTTAAAAAAAGAAAAAGAAAAACATACTCTCAGATAGTAAAAATAGAGGACTGTGTCCTCTTAACAGCAGCATATCCAAATACCATATCCAAATGTGGGCCTAAAAGTACTCAATGAGTTAAGGTTCTATTTTATTCAAGAAACAACTTAACTGATGTAATTTTTAAATTTAATAACATGTTTCACGTTACCCAATGTACCAGACATATGTCATTCAACATGTAGTCAGTGTAACACATTATTCATAAGGTATTTTGCATTCCTTTTAGGTACCAGGTTGCCAGGATCTGCTGTATATTTCACTCTGATGACACTTCTCAATTCTGACTGGCCACATTTCCATTGTTCAGTAGCCACATGGGGTTCATGACTTTTCTGGTGGACAGTGCAGATCTAGACCCTTCCAGGTGAGGCGTGGGGCTAGAATCTTCATAGATCCCACACAGAGAGGGGGCATTGCCATCTATTGAACACTTACTGTGTGCCAGGCATTGGGATTTATCTCATTAAGTCCCAATGACAGGCTGGGAGGTAGGGGGTGTTCAACCCATCTCTTATCTGAGACAACTGAGGCTCAGAGGGGTGAGGTCACACAGTGGCTGGAACCAAGGTCCGCTGCCTCAAGCTTCTGCTGCCAGAGCCCTCAGGGGGAGGCTTAGGCCTCCAGAGACCAGCGACGTGGCTGCTGGAGCTGGACCTGTCTACATGAGCCATGTGCTCAGAAAAATTGTAGTTTAGAGATGAGTGCTTAACAAGTTCTCACCCATTATTGGAAGTTGGTTTGAAAGTACATGAGCCAATAGGAAGCTATTCAGTGTTGGTTGCTAGGTAGGAGTAAGGATCCCCTTTTGTTTTCTGCACAGTATTTGTCACATGATCTCCCTTTACCACAGGTATCATCCTACCTTTCATTATCACTATATCATAGTCCCAGAGATCCTAAATGACGGTGCATGGATTTCCTCCTTTGCTTTTGTGATGTTGTTGTCTTGTGGACTTGGTCCGGGTTGGTAGTTTGCCAGGAGCCTAATCCATTGAATAGCAATCCGTAGTCACAGAATCTTGGGACTGACATTTTCTTTATGTAGTTGGCACTGAGATGGTACCTACAGGTTTTGCTAGTTCTCCATCCAACATTCCACACAGTGGGGAATATAGGCAAAGGAGAGCTTTAGAGCATAAGCAACAGGAACCTTTGAAAAATCCATCCAGTTTTGGATTTAGGTTCATCCTAATACAGTTACTGCCGGTGTCATGTGTCAGCAGTATTTCATGTCTGGAATGTGGTAGTAAAATTAAGGAGCAGCTCTTTTAAAAAGTGAGTTCCAGCAAACTGTTGGTAACAAGCATCCTTCTGAAGTCTTCATATACTACCTTACTAACAAGCATCCTTCTGAGGTCTTCATATACTACCTGAAGATGAAAAGATTTAATGTTCTTATACATATTAAAGAAAGACAAAATTTAAATACTTGTAAAGTGATACAGTTTAGAGGGTTTCTATACCAATTTATCCAGAAATATCCCATCAAGGCAAACCTTGTGGTAGCAATACATCTTCTGAAAGGAATTCTTATACTCATGCAACTTTAAAATATCTAAGTAATGAAAAGCATGCCCTGTTAAAGTTAAAATGGAGATGTATTTAGGGAAGTTAGATACATTCAAACATAAGTCTGTCAGGCTAGTTGGTGAGCCCATTGAATTTTGGTACCTTTTTTGTTCAAAAGTAATTTACCTGGAATTACCACATGTGTCATCTAAGTCAGTAAACCTGGAATTCACATGTGGCTTCTAAATCAGTAACAGCCCAGTTATTCAGGATCAGTATGTTCTGGTTGGTTTACTGAGAACTTCGACTCTTTGCCTTTGACTTGACCATTTCCCCACAGAGGACTGCTCTGTCAGCAGTGTACA
>NW_006287548.1:3982-8775 GCF_000327345.1 Myotis davidii
GTTTATTTGATTGTTGGCCTCACTAATCTTTGTTCTTGTTTCCTCTCTCCTCCCTCTTCAGAGTTGAATCTTTCATCTAACCCTCAACATCTTCCTACTTCTGCAGGTCTCTCATTTTCAGTTCTTCTATTTATTGAATTAATTATTTTCATTCTTTTGGGTCTGGAGTCCATAAATCCCAAATGTTTTCCTTGGCTCTCCTGCTCTGCTAGTGGACCATCTACCCCTATTCCCAGTGTGGGCCCCAGTGTTTCTTACCCAAGTAGAGGAGGATGTCCTGGCCTCCTAGGCTGCTATGTGTCACCTGGCAATACAGGCCAGATGTCTCAGTGGCTCCCACATCCAAGAAAACCTGAAGGTACCATGTCCCATCAGCATTGGGCAAGATACCACTTTGTTGAGTGCCCTGTTGTAGGTGTTCACCTCGCATCCACTTCACCCAAATTGGCTTTGGATGGAAGCCAGAGACATGACAAACCAGCATCTGCTGGTCAGGACCAGTATTAGAGCCAGTGGACAGCCAGGCCTCTGGTTTTACTGCAGAGAACAGGAGAGATACTCAGATAAGGACACTAACACAGACTTGGAAGTTCATATCTTCACATTAGCCTAGACCAGCGGTTCTCAACTTATGGGTCTCGATCCCTTTGGCGGTCCAATGACCCTTTCACAGGGGTCTCCTAAGACCATCCTGCATATCAGATATTTACATTACAATTCATAACAGTAGCAACATTACCCTTATGAAGTAGCAACGAAAATAATTTCATGGTTGGGTCACAACATGAAGAACTGTGTTTAAAGGGCCAGAAGGTTGAGAACCTCTGGTTTACAGACACATCTGTCACCTGCTGGGAATTCATCAACCATTATCTTTCTTCCTCTTCACCCCTTATCCTCAATTTGAAGGGAAGGTGGGAATGTGTGTAATTTTAGAAAATTCTTGGAGGAAGGATATGGGACTGACCTTGTCTCTGGAGATCGGCCTTCCCTGCATCAAGAATACTCGAGAGGAAACGTGGGCAGGTGTCACTGAGAATCTTCTGAACTATTTCTTGATGGCATGGTTCTGATTAAATAGTCCATACACATCCTGAGCTCTTGTTCCACCATTTGGAGATGGAAACAATGAATTGTTCTGGTGTACAAGAGCTCTGATCCTTGATAAGCAAATCGATAAAAGGCTACTGTGGCTTCCCCAGGGTGCAGCTCACAGCCCATTGTTATCTGAATCTCAAAGGGATCTAGGAAAGAGGGTTGTAAATTAGAGGAAAGAGAGAATAAAAAGATGAAATTAGTAGAAGCAAAAAAAAAAAAAGGAAATAGAAGAAGTTTGGCGGCTCTGAGATAATGGAACAAACTTTGGTTTGATCTGAAGTTCAGAATAAGTGTAATTGGTGGTAGTTGAAGGTGGAGGAAAAAATGACTTTTTTTGGAAATTGAAGTGAGCAAATGGTTGAAAGCTGGTCACATAAATGGTGAGAGCAAGAGAATAAGGAAGCACTTAATGTGAAAAGAGTTTGATTATAATAACCCAAGGTGCATGAAATGCTATAGGTTACAATAAAAGTACAGACAAAGAATGCAGAAGAGATCAACTGTGGGGAAAATTGGAGTAAGGAACATATTGAGACACACACACCCCTGACCCAGCACATTGTGTCTCCCCTTTTTGGGAATTGAACTTACATTTAAACTTCCATTGACTGGCATGACTGTGAATTACTTGAGGCATTATAATAGAGAACCCATGGAAGAATTCTTCCAGTTCTTTTATCTCTTCCTTGCTCAAGTTGCCCTTGGACCAAGGTTGCAGGAAAATAATTCTGCCAGAGTTGGTGTCCCAGCCATGAGTCTGCAAGTCACCCAACCAAGCAGAGTTCTGAATTTTCACCCAGGAATGGTTGTAGAAGGATGAGCTGTGGATCATTTTGAAGGAGATCTCCTCCTGTAAGGCTGTGGCAAAAGAACAGATAGAATGAGGAGAAGAAAAGGCATAGGGAAGGAGAGAGAATGAAGAAAGGTGCCAGGAAGGAAACATTCAGCATTTGGAGATTAGGGAAGCCATGGCTACTTCAGCAGACATTCAGCTTCCCAGGGCTCCAGGTTTTACAAACAACCTTCAGAAGGGCACAGGGTCCCAGAGTACGAGATACTGAGAACTACACTGACATTCTCCTCTCCAGGTATGTTCTGGGGACACCACACAACACAAACACACACACACACTTTTGCACCCAACAGTGCAGTTGCCAGAGTTCTTACCATCTTCATTGTCACCAGTTGTGAAGAGAACTGCTAGCAATGGAATTTGCAGAAACAGCATTTCAGTTACAGATGTTATATCTTCTTCAGGAAAGTTGGTCTTTAGCTTCTGTTTTAAATAAAACTACTCCACAATACCTCTATTCTGACTTCCTTCTTCTACAAACAAACCACCACCAAAAAAAACAAAAATAAAAAGCCAGTGCTCCTTCCCTAAACTGTAGGCACTGATTCAGCCTCTCATTTCCCCTCCACTTCTGACTTTCAACTTCTCCCCTCGCTACAAGCCTTCATTCTGTTCATCTTTCTCTAATTCAGCCTCTATGGACTAAGTCTTATGTGGCATTGAAAAGCCAGTTTATCTCTGGGGACATTTTCTTTTCATTCAGACAATGAAAGCATAAAACCAAGAGACTTTCCAATTCCTACCTGATGTTCTTTTGTCCCTGCTCTTTCCTGTCACTCTGTCCTTCTCTTGCCAAATTTAAATACTCTTCAAATACTCTCTTCTTCTATCTGAGCCCCACCCCATTGCATCATATCTCTGACATCTCATTGGCTGCTTTATTTGATTTTTAGGATCTCCTATGATTGCCCTGTGTAACAGTATAAACTACTACTCCATTATCCTTAGGGAAGAACCAGTGGCCATCACAGAGACCACAGGAACCTGGGAACATAAAGAAAAATCTTCTCTGTTTGACTTGCATTGTTATATATTCATTTACCCAGAGTCACTGAGCACCTGCCTGAATACAAGCACCTTGCAGCACTCATGAATATTTAGTGGTCTACAAGGCAATCACTTTATTCAAGGAGATTTTTTCTACTTAAGAAGGAAGCACATAAACTAAAGACTATACACTTTAGTGTGTGGGGTTTTGTTATCATGTATAGACTAGACAAAACAAGCCTTCTTGAAGCAAAGTGGCAACCCTTAACTGATGTTCCCCCGCAGAATCTTGGCCTCAGTGATTTGCTGAGGGTGTTCGGTCTTTGGGGAATAAACAAGCCTTCTTTTCTGTCAAAGGACAGTTTAGACAGCCGCCATTTTGGACTGTGTGACTTGGCAGCTGCCATGTTGGCTGCACGGCTTGAGCTCCCCTGGGGGCTGCCATCTTGAAACAGCAAAGGCCAACTCCTCCCTTTGAATTAGCCTATTGCAAAAGACTGTGCACCTGAGCAAGGGACAGGTCACGTGCATCAGGGATTATAAATCCCGAGCAGCCTGCTCGGTGTATGCATACTTCCAGACCATGGGTACTCACCCTTCTATGTAGATGTAAAGATGTTTGCCTTGCTGCATGGCTCCCGAGTATGTTTTGTGTTCTACCAGAACTCCTGACTTGGGGGGCTTGCCTTATTACTAACAATTTGAGGACTCATCCAGGATACCGTCTATTGCCACAGGGAAATTAGACCCCTCCCCTGAGGAGGTGCACCCTGTTGCCAAGTTGCAGTGGCCTCGGCGAGGAGTGACAGCCATTACCCCTGGGCCAACTATGAGCTTGGGATCAAGAGTCAGACAGCAATGCAGGAATGGCCCAAGCAAGATCCGTGACAATCAGGTAACATCATGCATGAGCCAAGGTGGGAAATTGGACCGAGTACTATTTTGGTGATTGGGTACCCTTGGAGGTCAGGAATATGTGACTGGAATGTGTCTTGGACATAAAGCGAGTGCAGATTTCTGATCTGTGGTTTTGTTTTCCTGCAAGGGAAGCATCCAGAGAGGGACAAAGCAGATCTCGGGGAGTATGAGAAACCTCCAACATGAGGGGTTGAGTACATAGTCACAAGGGTCTGTCAAGGATGGGAAACAGAAATTCTAGGCCTAGGGAATACATTCCCCCAAAATAGTCCATTGGGAGAATGCTGAGGTTCTGGGGAGGCAAGTTCCCGAACCAGGGATAGAGACATTGCTCTTGGTGTAAACTTTTAGTGTTGCGCGTGCCTGTATGAGAGTGTATGTTGGTGTTTTGTGTCTAGCTTTTTTGTTTAATTTGTTTAAAGATGGGGCAAAACCTGCCTTGGGGGAAGCTCAGTTGTGTGTTAAATCCCGAGCAGCCTGCTCGGTGTATGCATACTTCCAGACCATGGGTACTCACCCTTCTATGTAGATGTAAAGATGTTTGCCTTGCTGCATGGCTCCCGAGTATGTTTTGTGTTCTACCAGAACTCCTGACTTGGGGGGCTTGCCTTATTACTAACAATTTGAGGACTCATCCAGGATACCGTCTATTGCCACAGGGAAATTAGACCCCTCCCCTGAGGAGGTGCACCCTGTTGCCAAGTTGCAGTGGCCTCGGCGAGGAGTGACAGCCATTACCCCTGGGCCAACTATGAGCTTGGGATCAAGAGTCAGACAGCAATGCAGGAATGGCCCAAGCAAGATCCGTGACAATCAGGTAACATCATGCATGAGCCAAGGTGGGAAATTGGACTGAGTACTATTTTGGTGATTGGGTACCCTTGGAGGTCAGGAATATGTGACTGGAATGTGTCTTGGACATAAAGCAAGTGCAGAT
>NW_006287548.1:8825-10397 GCF_000327345.1 Myotis davidii
TCAAAGGAAGTGTCCAGAGAATGATGAAGCAGATCTCAGGGAATATGAGAAACCTCCAATATGGGGGGTTGAGTACACAGTAACAAGCAACCTGCTGAGGATAGGAATCAGAAATTCTAGGCCTAGGGAATACATTCCCCCAAAATAGTCCATTGGGAGAATGCTGAGGTTCTGGGGAGGCAAGTTCCCGAACCAGGGATAGAGACATTGCTCTTGGTGTAAACTTTTAGTGTTGCGCGTGCCTGTATGAGAGTGTATGTTGGTGTTTTGTGTCTAGCTTTTTTGTTTAATTTGTTTAAAGATGGGGCAAAACCTGCCTTGGGGGAAGCTCAGTTGTGTGTGGTGGGCCTGAACCCATGACAGAGATTGCAGGAAAGTCCCAGCAGCTGCCAAGAATCCTTATTCTTGGGGATTCATCCTGCTCTCCCAGGCAGGGTGTTGGTCCACCAGAAATTCTTAGCTAGTTAAGATTTTTGTCTTTATGTCTGTAAAGTAGAGACTTTAATTTGCTCTTCCCTGATTTATGATTTTCTGTGCTGGGGTTAAAATTTTAAGATTCTAAGATTAATTTAAAAGTGTAAAATTTGTAAAGGTTGCAATCCTGGGGAGTTTAAAACAAAGGCCAGTCAGTTCCAAGACTGCTTGTGGTTAACAAACCATTATCTTCCCCACCTGAGGCAAAGTGGGAGGGGAAAGGAAAAAAAACAATAACAAAGAAGCCAGAGGTTTCCAAGTGGCAGAATGGGAGGCGGTACTTGGGTGCTTGCGGAACTTGGCAGGGCAGAGAAATTTGCAAAGTCCCGCCCAGCATCACGTCCATTAAACATCCAGTTGTCAGTGTTGGAATTAACTCGGATGGGATGGGAAGTGGGTGGCCTGCTTGTGATGTCAGAAACCTGCACAGGCCAGCTGAGGAGGAACTAAGGCTGACCTTGGGGGCATGGCAGCAAGAGAGTGGGTGGTTCTTGAATGAGGATGGACTGCATTCCAAGGGTGGTCCTGGAGGCATAAGGCTCCCAGCCAGATTAGTGTGTCCTTTCTTTGAACAGAAAGGGCAATCATAGTTAACAGCATCTATACTAATAAAAGGGTAATATGCTAATTAGACTGGGTGACCGGCCATTTTCCGGACGTCTGAGTTCCTTCCAGACAAAGCCACAGTGGTGGGGGCTGAGGCAAAGGCGGTTAGGGGCAATAGGCCAACAGGGCAGGGCAGTTGGGAGCCATCAGGCCAGGAGGGGAAGGCAGTTAGGGGTCATCAGGCTGGCAGAGGAGGGCAGTTGTGGGCCATCAGGAGGGCAGAGGCGGTTAGGGGCAATCAGGCAGGCAGGCAGGTGCATGGTTAGGAGCCAGTGGTCCTGGATTGTGAGAGGGATGTCAGACTGCTGGTTTAGGCCTGATCCCACAGGACAGTCTGACATCCTCCGAGGTTTCCCAGATTGGAGAGGGTGCAGGCCGGGCTGAGGGACATCATCCCCCATGCACAAATTTTGTGCACCGGGCTTCTAGTAATTTAAATAAAATGGTACTTTCACTTGACATACTTTTTATAATATCAATCCAGATAAATAA
>NW_006287548.1:10941-11621 GCF_000327345.1 Myotis davidii
CTTAAAAACCAATAGAATAAGCATTCATCCCAATTCCAGGTATTAAGCACTTATTTTTCAGATTATTGGGATGATACCAAGGAGATGCAGACAAGCCCTAGACTTAGGGCCACAGTTTGGGGACTAGTTCTGGCTCTCAGCTTACTGGTCATGGGGCATTGGACGGAGAAGTCACCTCTTTGAAACTCAGCTTTCCTGTTTATGTGGTGAAGGAAATGCCACTGCTAGCACTGTCAGTGAAACAGGTAGAAACCATGAAAACAGCTAAACGTACAAAACCAGAAGCAAACACTTCTCTCCTTCGTCTATCAGGTTCATTTATTCATTCCTTAGGAAAGCCAGAAGCTTTCGGCCATAGAAAATGGTCCCATAGACTCAAGCCTGGCTGGTGTGGCTCAGTGTTGAGCATCAACCTATAAACCAGGAAGTCACAGTTCAAATCCCAGTCAAGGCACATGCCCAAGTTAGAGGCTGGATCCCCAGTGGGGGGCGTGCAGAAGGCAGCCAATCAATCATCTCTCTCATTGTTGATGTTTCTATCTCCCTCTCCCTTCCTCTTTGAAATAATAAAAAATATATTTTAAAACAAGAACATGGGAATTACTATAAAAGATTCATTACTGAAAGGGTGTGGGTATTTTTTTTTTTTTTAAGACAAAAAAAAAACCATTTTTTTTAAA
>NW_006287548.1:15544-21760 GCF_000327345.1 Myotis davidii
ATCTTTCTTCTATCATTGACAGTCCCTCTAGGTTGTGGGCTGCTTGCCTGTGTTCCTGAGAAGCATCTACGGTACCAGTCTATAGAGTGTGTTTTCTTTAGTGAATTACCGGTATGTTTACCGGTAATAAACTTGCACTGTTTTATGTATATGTTTGATTACATACAGCCTTGTGACAGTTTTCCTGCATGTCATAAGCATTTGAATATAAATTAAAATGTTAAAATCAAATCTGATATTGTTTTACCTTTTATTTGGTGTGTGGAAGGTGTGCGGAAGAGGGGGTAGTCTTATACGGCGAGTATATAACAAACTCTGTATTTTGAGTGGAAATGTCAGGGGGTCGTCTTATATGCCCAGTCGTCTTATACGCCGGCAAATACGGTACATGCCCTTGACCGGAATCGAACCTGGGACCTTTCAGTCCGCAGGCCGACGCTCTATCCACTGAGCCAAACCGGTTTGGCCAATTCTTTTTTTAAAAAATCCTCACCTGAGGATATATTTTTATTTATTTTAGAGTGAGAGAAACATTGATTGTTGCCTCCTGCATTGGCCCTGACTGGGTTTCAAACCCGCAACCTCGGTATGTGCCCTGACCATGATCAAACCTGAAACCTTTAGGTGTATGGGACAATGCTCCAAGCAGCTGAGCTATCTGGCCAGGGCCTTTGCAATTCTTGTTTTATATTTTATTTGGAGTATTTTGTCAAGAGACTAAGTAATATCCAGTAATTATATAATCAGTTACTTCTTTTCAAAAGTAATAACTGTCGTCCTAGCCAGTTTTGCTCAGTGGTTGGAGCATAGTCCCTTGGACTGAAGGGTCCCGGGTTTGATTCCAGTCCAGGTTATGTACTTCCGTTGCAGGCCAGACCCCTGGCCAGGGGTATACACCAGCATGGATTAGTCCCGCCACACATGTTTAGACTGTTATGGAGGCTCAGATGCTTAAAAACCAATAGTATAAGCATTCATCCCAATTCCAGGTATTAAGCACTTATTTTTCAGATTATTGGGATGATACCAAGGAGATGCAGACAAGCCCTGGACTTAGGGCCACAGTTTGGGGACTAGTTCTGGCTCTCAGCTTACTGGTCATGGGGCATTGGACGGAGAAGTCACCTCTTTGAAACTCAGCTTTCCTGGTTATGTGGTGAAGGAAATGCCACTGCTAGCGCTGTCAGTGAAACAGGTAGAGACCATGAAAACAGCTAAACCTACAAAACCAGAAGCAAACACTTCTCTCCTTCGTCTATCAGGTTCATTTATTCATTCCTTAGGAAAGCCAGAAGCTTTCGGCCATAGAAAATGGTCCCATAGACTCAAGCCTGGCTGGTGTGGCTCAGTGTTGAGGTTATGTGGTGAAGGAAATGCCACTGCTAGCGCTGTCAGTGAAACAGGTAGAGACCATGAAAACAGCTAAACCTACAAAACCAGAAGCAAACACTTCTCTCCTTCGTCTATCAGGTTCGTTTATTCATTCCTTAGGAAAGCCGGAAGCTTTCGGCCATAGAAAATGGTCCCATAGAACTCATTTTAGCTTGTCACGCGTAAGATAGTCAAGGCTGTTGAGCAGAAATCATCATAAAACTAGGTAACCCTTACTGATCATTTAACGAGACACTTTATATGTAACTGTTTAGCATAACCTTTATAATAACCCTCTGAAGCCAGATACTGCTGTTCTGACTGCCTTAGATAATAGAATTGGAATTAGAATCAGTGACTTATCCATGGCAATGCATCTGGGAAATGTCAGAGTCTGCCCTTGAACCAAGACTGGCTATAGAACTCAAACTTGACCACAGAGCCGTATGCCGTGGTGTTCTCCTATGACAGTGACAGTGGTAAACAGAGATGTTTCCGTTTCACTGCAGACGATGGGCCAACGGACCGTTGCCCCGTTTGTTCTCTGTGGCTTCTCCTACAGTAGCTGGCAGCGCGGTGCAGAGGGCGAGGGAAAGCCAGCTGGGGAGACACCGGTTCCTGAGCAAGCAGGTCAGTGGCACGGGCCCTCCAGCTCTCCGGGTTTTAATGTTGCTGTAGCTGTAAAATTTCAAGAGAAACCGTCGCTTTAATGTGGGGGCTGATCTTTTAGAGAGGCAGAAAGGGACTTCGGTGACATTTTTGGTGATTTTTCTTTTTTTTAATTTACTTTTCCAGGAAAAGCCTTACAAAAGTAATTTATTCATTCTCAATAACTTGGTATGCCCCTGTGAGATGGAGAACACAATAAAAAAATCATCTGGATAAAAGGAAGAAGAAGCTATTTTATGTTGGGCTTTGGATATGACCCATCTGGACCAACAAACATTTTTCTTCCCATGCTGTTCCATAGCTTTTCTTTGCCCATTTAAACAACTTATACATTGTACTAGAAGCCCAGTGCACGAAATTCGTGCGTGGATACGGTCCCTAGGTGCAGCCTACGATCAGGGCCATCTTCCCCAGCTGCTGGCAGCTGGCCCCAGCTCCCACCGCCACCCACCCGGGGTTCACAGTTTGCCATCAGGCGATCGGAGCCTGTGGGCTGCGGGGAGGGACCAAGAAGTCAGCCATTCCCACCTGCTTGCCAGCCCCACCCCCGCTGTGGGTTGTCCTCTGTGTGTGGGGCAACCAGCAGGGCAGGGTCCTTGGCTTGGCACCACCCGCATCCCCTGCTACCCACCCTCAGGTCCCCATTCGCCCCTGGGTGATGGGAGCCTGCTGGCTGGGGAAAGGGACTAAGAGGTGGTCAGTGCACCTCATAGTGACTGGTTGAGCGGTCGTTCCGGTCATTATGGTCGCTGGGATTTTATTATGTAGGATGTTTTAAACACATGAGTGCACTACTTTTTTAAAAAATCTTTATTTTCAAAGTATTACATATGTCCCCTTTTTTTCTTTCCCCATTGACCGCCTCCAGCAATGCACTGCTTTCAATAAAAAAATGAAAGTATTGCATATGTCCCCTTTTTTTCTTTCCCCATTGACCGCCTCCAGCAATGCACTGCTTTCAATACTCCTGAGTTAATAATATTTTAGAGTTTGTATTTCCATCCTCGTTTAATTTCTGTTTTGTTTTTGTTGTTTTTTACTTGTTTGGTGTGTGTGTGGGTGGTGGTGGGGGGGTGTTTGGTTTTTTTTAGTTTAGTTTAATTTCTGTGTCCGAGGATTCTGGGGCTGCTTTATTGCTCGAGGTGAGGAAATGCGATGCCCGGGGCCCATTCTGGCTTCCTTCTTTTTACTTCCTGCCTCAGCGAATCAGGTTAAATGCTATGGCTTAGATTTCATAGGTTCTTGCTTCTGAGCCCACGTTTTTGATATTGGATAGCTTGTATTGTGTTACTGAGAGTATTTATACAAAGAGCACATTCTGTTATGTCCCATATCTTCCAGGGCCCCTTCTGTAAGAAGTAAATGAGAAAGAATGAATCTCACAAGGATATTAATTGCCCTGGTTTTATTTTCATTCTGTGGTGGATACACACACCAATTCAAACGACCTTCTCACTCCTGCAGTCCTCAGGAAAAACCCACGTTTTGAAACAGGGCAACAATAATGGGATCTGCATTGAGAACGTTAGGAAATAAAGTTTTCTGATTATGCCATCCCATAATCTTTGTTAAAAGAGGCTCAGAAAAATAGAGCACATTCAAACTTCATTTGTCCTTATGCTGTGAGACCTCTACGTTTCCAGATGGTCTGTAAAGATGGTTATGTGAAATAAACATCCATAGTTGAAATACAAACATATATTTTGCAAATACTGAAACCTGTTTTGCTAAAATAGTTTGTTTCTAACCATATCAGAACTATGTTTTACAATTAATGAAAGATTCCAAGAAATATGAAGTTTCACCTTCTGATCTTAATATGCCCTGGTATTCCTGTCCTTCTTGTGAAGTGGTTGTAGCGAGATTAGACAAAATTTCATTCGGTGGCTTGTCTAAGGTTAAATGCATTCTTATTTGGAATTAAAAGGTATATCTCCCCTCCCCTCCCCCTTTAATATAGAAAGCATCCATTTACTTTGAAAGCCTACGCTTAGTTAAGGTTAATTTGCTTCTTATTGCAGGGTTGATCTAGATTTAGACAAATAGTAACTGTTCTGTAGTTTCCTTCACTCTCTACTGAATATGTGGCTGTCTTTCTTTATTAGCAATCTAAGCATAAAAACCATCATATTTCCGTTTCTGGCCCCTAAATGAATGAATGAGCTTCAAATAAGTAATCTTGAGAAAATAGGGTTACCTTCATTTTAATAACAAAGTTTCCAATGTGCTCTTCGAAAACAGTTGCTAAGACCTGCTGAAGGTATAACTAGACTTGCTGAAAGAGCAGTTAATAATGCATTTGGGTTAAATGGACAGCTACATACTCTATTGTGTTGAAAATGTCAGAGACACAAGAACTGAATAATGAAAATCCCTTGTATTTTTCCTTTCTTGTCTTTCTTTTTGTTGTGGTGGTTTGTTTGTTTGTTTGTTTGTTTGAGAAACTTTGCTCTTGGGAAATTGAGGGCAGTATCTCCTAACTTTCATAGTCTGGTATTTGGGGTTCTGGCTTGGAGAGACTAGTGCTTTTCCTCTGTGTCATGGTGTCTGCGTTTGCACGAGATAACAGGGACTGCTTTGTATGCATGTGAGGAAGATAAATATATTTGAACTAATGCATTAGTGAAATAAATCATTAAAGGAAAAATGACACAAACTGAAGGCATAGAGTCAGCGTTTTCTGAAATACTCAAAGTGAGAGCAGAGTCGCCACGGGTATAAAATTTAGATTGTGAATCGTAATCATAACCCTGGTGACTGGATCTTGGCAGAACAGAGACAGTATTGCATTCTGGGAAGTTTCACTGAATAAAAAAAGAAGAGTTAAAAAAAATACTTCTGAAGGGATAAGCAAATAAAGAAACAGGAAGAGGCATGTGGAAAGATTTCAAGGAAAGACGTCATAGCCTTTTCCTGGGTCCATGTTTCTGACACTCAGATAAGATCTTTCCCGCCTACCCAGTCCTCGGCCACAGTGGTGGGGTGTTTTGGGGAGCCCGTGGGCAGTTCCATCGTGAGGCCAGACCCTCTGGGTGAGCCGTGGGCTGCATTTTACCTACGCCGGTCCATACAGCGACTCCAACTTGACAAGCAGTTCTCTTGTAAATAGTAAGCAAGCCTCTTCAGAACTGAGAGCATATTGAAACTTCTGTGAACAGCTAAGCTCAATGTTTTCCCATGGAGATGCAATGGTCTGGATGACAAAAACAGCACACTTGGGGAACTGCCCCCAAACCAAAGGGTTGGGAGAAAAGAGAGCAGGAAGTTGAGTGATTGATGTGTGTGTGTACGGCGGCTCTGTGTTCATCAGCTTCCACTAACTTCAATGAAATACCCTCCCCTCAGGTACTTCGGCTCAAAACACTCTGAGGATAACAGGTTTTCCTGAGCGATCAAAGACACCTCAGATGGTGCCGCTCAAATGGAAAAGGGAAGGATAAGACACCCCCTTCGGGATCAGCTTTCTGTGATTCTGGCAGGAAGTACTCTGTGATACAAACACGACAAGAAACATGTAAACCTGCAAATAGGTACGAGGATAGGGTGTTTAGGCTGTCTCCCTCATTCAGACAGAAGTTCCTGGGTAATTTCAGGAACGCGGCTGTCAGCTGCCTCGGGCGTGTCCGCCCCCCTCCTCAGGGGGAATGTGAATACCGCCCATTACATTGGCAATGTGTCCGGACACCCTTGTGGTTGATGGAAAGGAGAGAGAGTTTTCTGTTTCTACGGTGGATGGACCTAGCAAATAAGTCATCCTGCTACTTCCCCCCGAAAACTCGATCATGGATTCAGGGGTGTCCATGATTTTCTATGAAGGAAAATTTAATATTACATTTTAGTCTCTTAAGTGGAGAAAACAAGCACCAAGTTTCTCTGTGAATTTAAAGCGAATTGAGTTCTCAAGCCTTATCCTACCTTTCTAACTAAAGACAAAACTGGCCTGGTTCTAGTGCTGTTTTCCATAACAGAGAACTCTCCTTGCCACTGTTTTATTTAAAACCCAACCCTAAATCACAACCCAATTTACCTGCTGTCTGTTATCCACATAAAGAATTCTCACAGCCAGCAAAGCAGCTTGAATAAAGGGCTCTCCAGAGGAATAAGCCCGACCCCTTACGGAAGAATTCTTCCCAGCTGTTCTTTCAAAATAAACTTCTAAATCTATTTCAGACTAAG
>NW_006287548.1:21879-30991 GCF_000327345.1 Myotis davidii
CATGCCTTGATTACCATGGGTGGGAGCTATTAAAAAAACACACACATGTTAACGAGTCTCGGGTTTTCAAAATCACATTAGTGTACCACTTCCATTATTTTAAAGTAGATGCTCCTTTTGAATAAAAAAAAAATGTAAGGCAACTGATAAGAATAAACTATCAATTACATCTCCTTAAGGATGGTTTTGACAAACTAATGCAGATACCTGTACTTGGCTGAGGCTCTTATGTCTAAGACCCTAAGTGATTGCATGCTGCTCTGAGAAAAGGCCTGATTAAAAGTGCAAAGGCAGCAGTAGTTAAGTCTTCTGTGGTAAGTTTGCATGGTATCAGACGATTGCTAGAATTAGTGGGGTGATCACATTGTAAGGTATAAAAATGTCAAATCACTATATTGTACACCTGAAACTAATATTACCAACTATGCTTAAATTAAAAATTTGCCAAAATAAAAAAAGAATACCTGAATTTAATCACATGGAGCCCTCACTAAAATTGAAATAAGAAGCATTCCAGTAAAAACAAAAAAACAGTAGAACAGATGGACTATATCCTATTAAAAAACCCACATCCAAACATTTTTGAGAAGCTGTGTAACTGTTTCAGATTAAATAGGTTAGAGACAAGTGACATGGCAAACGAATATAATCCATAACCTGGATTTGCTCTACCAGAGAGGGAAGTGCTCAGAGGACATTACTGGGCCAACTCACCAAACTGGAACACAAACATGGCAGATTATAGAAAAGTATTATCTTAATATAAAGTTTCCCAAAGTTTATCATCATACTTTGTTTGTGCAAAACAATATACCTGTTCTTAGGAAACACAAATTGAAGTATTTACGGGTAAATGGTCATTATGTATGAAACTTATCCTCAGTTGGTTCAGAAATAAATAACATAGAGCAAATGGGGTAAAACACTAACAATAGGAGAATCTGAGCAATGGGTATACACATGTTCTTTGTGGTTTTTTCATTTATGCAACGTTTCTATATGTTTGAAATTCTCTCTGATTAAAAAAGCTTTAAGAAATCAACATCAGTGCCTAAGATTAAAATGTATCTAAAATTCTGCAAGACAGAATGTGTCTGTTTTCTATGTATACCCATATGGTAATTATAACATGGAGACACTCTGCAGACGCCAATATGTAAGTACGCAATACATTAGCAATTACTATGTACCAGGCCCTATGCTAATGAGCGCCTTATTTGTCAACAGGCATCCTGTAATCAAAGAGCATCTTCTGTCCCCAGTGGTATTATCCACCATCAACGAACCTTCACACCAAAAAGAAAAGATTACAGAACTTAGTTTACCATGGCAAGATCACAAATTTCTATTCAGTTATTTCTACGGTGAGTGGTATTCAGGTACAACTTTCATTATCATTTATAAAGTATTATTTTATTAATTTACATTTATAAAATATTTTTCTGGATACATTGTCTAAATTTATCTGAATTCGATTAATTGTTAATATGATAGCAAAGACCATCTTCCCTAATAATAGCAAACATGTAAATTGACCATACCTTTGCTACACTAACCAGCCAATCAGGAGAGTATGCAAATTAACCTAACAAAGATGGCAGTTAATTTGCATATGTAGGCTCCAAGCAGTGGAGTGAAGCCTGATGGCCCCAGGACCGGTGGAGCAGCAAAGGCCTGAGTGAAGGCCTGGATCCCAGGTGCCAGAGGAAAACCGGTGCCAGCAGCCAGGGGAAAGGAAGGCCTATTGCATGAATCTCTTTTTGCAACAGGCCTCTAGTCCTATCTAATAAAGAGGGAATATGCTAATTGACTCTCATGCTGTCACAAAGATGGTGACACCCATAGCCACAAGATGGCAGTGCCCAGTCCCCTCAGCCCTGCCGGGGCAGCAGGCATGAAGCAAGGCCAGGCCCACCCCTGAGGGCTCCCAGACTGTGAGAGGGGGCAGGCCAGACTGAGGGACCCCCACTCCAGTGCATGAATTTTCATGCACAAGGCCTGTAGTAAACATATAACTTACCTTTTGTTGATTTCTTTGGACTCTGTGAAGGCACTGGCTGACTATCAGTGTGTGAGAGAGGAGGTTCGAATCCCCCTCTGGAGGCCCAGCCTGCAGGGAGGGAAGGAAAGAATCATCCATTACTAACCAAATAGGAAGTAGCATCCGAAAAACAAGAAAAGGTAAAAATATCTAATAAGTCCTCCAGCCTTCATACCAGGGTAAGATTCTACAGTATAAGAGGTATAAAACACTTAGAATTTATCTGCAATTATGTGTTTTATTCAAATAATATGTTTAGTCCCAGCTAGATTTAGATTAGTCTGCCTTCCATTTTTCAAATTGCTTTTGAAATACGGTCACGTGCTACATAAGACACTTTGGCCACTGACAGAGACCCCATATACCACAGTGGTCCCATAACATTATAATGGAGCGGAAAGATTCATACTGTCTGCTGCTTGGAGAGAGAACTGGGGGATGCGTGGAGGATGGACGAGGGTTTGGGAGATCTGTGAGGAGGGCTGTAGCACAAACCCAGGAAGCCAAATGAGGCTCTAAGGGGCGCTGGTAGCAGAGGCAGAGAGGACCATGGGAAACTTGAGACATGTTTCAGAAAGAGAACAGACAGGACTTAGCAACCAGTATGAAGTGGGGAGCAAAGTGACCCCAAGGTGCTGGGTTGGACACAGGATAGAAGAACCGCGGGAGTAGAGAGTTCTCCACATATAAACAAAGCAGGCGACCCTTTCCTCAGGAGAGCAGCCCGACCCCAGCCCTCTGCTAGGGTCCCCATGCCGCAGGCTTGCCCACAAGGCTGCCACAGAGCCAGCCTCCGGAGCTGGAACCCACAGAAAGCACCTGCCTGCCCTTGGCCGGGGTGGCTTAGCAGGTCAAGAGTTTCAGACAAGACCCTGGTTTTCCATGTGGAGAAGATACCTGGGAACGTCAGAGAAGAAAAGGGGGCGCGTGTGGAGGGGCAGGAAAGCAGACCCCGTTTCACTCTTGTGCACGGACTCCAGTGGTGGGATATGTGTTACTATTCCAGCTGACTGGTGTGCCTGCAGGTTTTACCTCGTAGGACTGAAGTCAACTAAAATCAGCCTTTTTGACTTTAGCATCCACATGCACAGTGGTTTGCTTCACAAAGATAAATAAGTCATGGGCGTCCAGATGTGGCGGAGACACTCACTGTTGAAGGCTCCCGCAGCATGGAGGCCAAGGTCGAAGAGCTGGGAAGGAAGGAATCGTTGGGAATGAGCAAGGGGCTCGGACCCCACGGGAGGCTCCTGGAACGTGAGGCTCCCAAAGGCAGTCTGGCCTTCTTGAGTAAATTCGCTAGAACTTGAAGAAGCAGGACTTAGGAGGCTGTTCAGAAATGAGAATTCCTTCTCAAAATCATCTCCCAGTGAATCTCCAGGTAAATCTTTTGCAACTGTCGAGTGACAACAAAAACAGAATGGCTTTTTTCTTTTTGAAGGAATGAGAGTAGGATGTAGGGCAAGCCAAATTTGTTTCATTGCTCTCACATTTTATTAACGTAATTTTAATAAACTGATAGGAAGCGTATATAAAAATTATTTCTAATTAGATCAAAATGACCACATTTCACAATGAAGATTTAACAGTTATGCATATCTACATGTAAAATAATTAACCAACCACCTATGTAAGACAGACTACAGGAGATGCAAGGAGAAATACAGATTCATAATAGGAGACTTTAATATATCACTCAGTAAAAAATAGTCCAAGAGGAGAAAAGATCTAAGCAGCATAATCAATAAAGGTAGTTGTTTTGAATATATATAAACACTAAGAGAAAATATACCTTCTCCTCAAGCACACACTGAAATTCACAAAAATTAAATATACTAAGGTGCAAAAGTCAGTGACTTTCATAAAGTAGAAATATTACAAACAACATGCTCTGATTACAGTGCAATAAAATAAAATCATTTAAAAAATGAAACCAAAAAACTAAAAGGCTCTTCCACCTGTAAATTTTAATACGTTCTATTAACTCTTGTTTCCAAGTGGAATGGAATTTCTGAAAAATAATGATAAAGAAGACATTTTATATTACAGGGTGGGGCAAAAGTAGGTCTATAGTTGTTCATGTGGAAAATAATACAATAATTAAGAAATAATAAGAATAAAACTTTGTTTTACATACTCACAACTGTAAGCCTACTTTTGCCATACCCTGTATAATCCGTGAGATATTTAAATAGCAATTAATAGAGGAAAAATCCTGACCCTAAAAACCTTTATTAAATAAAAGAGAAAAAGAGGGGCTTCCAGCATGATAGTAAGGAGAGGAGGCCTATGGACCTGCACACCAGTTTTTAAATAACTGGTGGAAATTATTTTTAAAATAACTATTTAAAATTCTCTAGAAATTGTTCCAAAAGCACACATCAAATGAAGAAAAATTTATTCAAAAAACCGATTAAAATTCAGAACGAATGAGAGACTGGCTCATGGGTCCACACTCAGCCACCAAGCCACACTGGCTGGGCAGTATATTAACTATTAATTAACAATTAATACTTGACAGTGGCTAAGAGAGTATATCTTAAATTTTCTTACCCCCAAAATAAATATGATAACTATGAGAGCTGATAGATGTGTTGCCTAATCTTGTTATGATAATAATTTTGTGAAAGGTATATAATCATCACAGTATACACCTTAAACTTACAGAGTATTACAACTCAAAAAGCTAGAAAAAAATAAAGCTAACTCAAAAGTACTTGTACCAAGAGGTTTGTAAAGTGACTTAAGGGGAGAGGCTTTCACAGACTGGGTGAATAAGGTGAAGGGATCAAAAAGAACAAATTGGTTACAAAACAGGCCTGAGGTGTAAAGGACAGCACAGGAAGTATAATCAATAATACATAGTGAATAATATTGCGCTACTATGTATGTGTAGTCGATAATAGCTTGCTTTGTCAGTTTTTTTAAAAAATGTGACAAAGTGTTTTGACATTTAAAATGTGATCGTTTCACATTTTAATGAATTTACCATCTTACCTGATTCACTTCTCAAGTTCACTTCCTCATCTGACAAAACTAACCTAAAGTGAAAACCAAAAAATGTAAAGATTTTGGTTAAAATACATTTGGGACTCATATTCCACAGTTTTACATTGTGTGTGTGTGTGTGTGTGTGTGTGTGTGTGTGTGTGTGTTGTTTCGTTTTCAATTTTAAACTGGTTGTCCGGTAGATCTCTTAAAATCGGTCTCAGACAAATCCTGTTTCTCTATATCCACACAGACTGTGAACATAACCTTTCACCCCTTATTCATTCTGTAAACATTTACTGAGAATTAACAAAGCGCCGGGCACACGTTCAGCACTGCAGGCACTATGCTAGTGCTATATTATAGGAAACATCTGTCACCAAAGCCATTGAGTATAAAGTTTAGCTTTCAAGCACTGGAGGGTTTTTACTCAACAACACTTGGGAACTAAAGAGAGGGGACGAAAACCTGTAGAAAAAATGGAGTACTCCAATTTGAACAACAAAGTGATGGTTGCAAAATAACGCATTTGCCTAAAATATTGTCAATCAATGACAATGATATAACTTTGAATGTTTATATCATCTATCTGGTGTAAAAATAAAAAACTGAGACAAAGATGCCCAGCCTGTGTGACTCGGTTGAGCATCGTCCCATGAACCAAGAGGTAACTGGTTTGATTCCCGGTCAGGGCACCTACAAGAACCAACCAATGAATGCATGAATAAGTGGGACAACAAATTGATGTTTCTCTCTCCGTACCTCTCTCTCTCTCTCAAGTCAATTTAAAAAGAAGAAAAGTATGAAACAAAGAAACTGTACACAGATTTAGTCATTATTTCTGGAATATTGCCTGTTTTTAAGGTTATTTAAAATGCAATACGGTATTTAATTGCAAATACCAAAATAAGCCTACAGAGACAATACATACTCATGACTTAGAAGGCAATTTCCAGTCTACACACATGGCTTTTTAAGCAACTTGGTTGGGAGAGAAAGTGAGGTGCTTTGGAATCCGTTAACTCAAAAAGGAGGCTCTCGTAAGCTGAAGGTACTACATGAGGAGATTTGGAATGAAAATTTCATGAGATGTGATCATAGAAAAAAGTTACTAAGTTAATATATCTAAATATGTATGATTTAACATGATTTTAAATGTCAATGCAGAAGTAAAGTTTAATTTATAACTATACATTTGATTATTTAATCTACATCCTAATATGTTTATAAATTCAAGTTAGCCAGAAAATTTGTTTCCCCACAGAGAAAAGAGGGAAATGCTTATATTACAGATCCCTTTCCACTCAACAGAAAATGGTTTATAATTGTTTGGGCCTTATTTCTGGGTTCCTCATTATACTCAGTGCAATCTGGTTAAAATGAGAAGTGAGGGACAGCTCTGAAAGGAAAACAAAGAGAAGGTGTAATGGCAGGGAGATGGGCAACCCAAGCGTGTGCACAGCCCGGCCTCCATGTCCAGGGATCCAGGCCCAGGCCCAGCTGTGGGTTTTGAGGATTGATTTTCAATAGCTTCTCTCCTCAGAGCTGCTGGCACCTGTCCCTGCCTTTTGCAAGCTGCCCCTTCTGGGAGTCACTAGGTGGACACTCTTATTCAAGGCTCAGTCTCCTCCTAAACTAGTATAGAATGTGAAGTTGTCAGCCCAATCTGTTCGTACTCCTATCTTTGAGTTTGCCCACCATGTTAAAAGTGAGAGGAAAAAATAAGGCTTCAAAACAAATTTTTAATGTTCATTGGAAGAATGACGTAGACATCAGTATTCGGTGAGCCAGAGAAGAAACAACTCCAAGCACACAGGGTGTCCAGGGCTTGCACGATACCGTGTGTAACTTTGGACTGCTTACCTGCTGAGGGTTTCAGTGAGTGGACTGTTTTCTACTTGTTCTTTGTGGTCTCCCTCAAGCTTGCTCGAAGTGTCTTGCAGTTGCTAAGGATAAGAAATTCCATGTTAAGTAGGTGAAAAGAGTCTGTTCCTCTTGTTGTGCAAAGAAAATGAGAATAAACATTCTAAAGAACAACATAAAATAGAACAGAAAACAAAAACACGAATTCAGAGGTACCAGACTGCAATATGCTATGTCAGAACACGACTTACAAAATCCAGACCAAGCCCCAGGAATATACAGTTGCAAAATGTGAATCCACCACAGATACCATGTCTAGCTTGAACAGAGCTACCAACAACATTTTCAAGCTCCACTGAAAATAAGGCAGGAGGGTAAATGCAAAGGCTCTAAACCTTAGCCTACCAGGATGATAACCACAGGGTGGTAAGCCAGGTGCAGAGAGGGTGGACAGGAAGATATGCAAATCTCAAAAGTATTCTAATTATAGGCTGAGAGTACCTTTTATCTGTAGGTGTCAGAGAAAGAGCTGGTCTAATGCAGTAGTCTTGTCAGCCACAATCACACATATATAATGACTCAACTGGCATAAGTTTTCTATCATGAATCACATCTAAGATATGAGTGTGAAAATAAAGCAAGAAATGTGTTCTTTAACCTATAAAACTGTCAGATAGGTACTCTGATCATTTTGTGAACCATTCTCTTAAGTTTTTACTTTCCATAATCTTTTATCTCTTTTGCATTTTTTCTTTTCACATTCTACCTCTTTTTATTACCTGCTACTATTATGTTGAGCCAACCAGCAATATTGCCAAGTATTTTTTTTTATGTTGCTGATACATTTGGAATCAGGGAAGTGCAGAAAAATGACTGGCTGAAGGAGTGTAAAAAATGTTTGCCAATGTCTTGTAAATTTGAAATTAGGCTTAGCAAAAAATAATTTCAATGTTATTACTCAAATGAAGTGTAACATATCTAACAAATGAACATGAAAAGAAATGTACCTTGAGGGCCACAAAGTCATATGGACGTAAGCCAATGTAGGCCCCGTAGATTTGGGACATCGTTCGAGCTGTTTTCTCCCAGAATCCCAGCAGTGTTCTCTGCAGAAAAAGAAAAGGTGACGCTACACTGCTGCTTCCTCTCCATGATTTGTGATTTGTTTCGGTGCCATTTTTCCTCCCTAGTGTAGTAGGTGAATAGTTGCCGGATAAAGGACAGAAACTGAAATCCATTTCCAGGTTTGGGGAACCAGAAAGTGCAATACATAGTAATTCTGCATAAGAATTGGCTCTGTTTCCGCATGTGTGTGTGTGCTAGCTGAATACAGCGCTGGGATGTACATTACAGCCAGCAGGCAGTAAGTACAGCCAAGAGCATGAACCTTGGAGGATTAGAACACCTTTGGAGGAATCCAAAAGAAATGAGAAAAGCACAAAGACCCCCCTGTTTGCATTAGGGGTATGTGTAGATTTTTATGAGAAATCTTAGAGGAAGGAAATATGTACCACTAAATTTGGTCTTTCATTTAGGGTTCAAGAAAGACTTGCTCCAAAAATGTGTCCTCAAGGCAACACCAGCAATAGACCAATTTCCTTGCTGCTTTAGGGTTCCTGTTCAGAGTGAGGGGGGTGAATGGAGAGAATAAAGGAGAACTGAACTAGCAGCTACTGTGTTTCAGGCATTATGCTACACACTGTCAAACACTTTTATTTTCCAGTGCATCCTTTTTTTGGTTCTTGAATCCCACAGTGCTGAAGTGAATTAGGTAGAGTCCCTAGAAGCAGCAGCGAATGTCCATTTCCTTTCGTGTATTATTCTTTTTTATGTAGATGCAGTTTGTGCTCTTATTTTGCCATTTACGAATACATGTTAAAATCAGTAACTGCTACTTATTAATATCTGTCTTATTCACTGTATGCTATTTGTGTGTGATTTGGGTTAGTCATATAAGCACAAGCGAGACTTTTGAGGTTACAGTGAGGTGGATGGCAACCCTGGCAGGATAAAAAGAACACACAACGTAGAATTAGAGAACGTAGGTTTTTAAGCCCAAAATTCCCATTCCCTTTCATTCTCATAGGTTGCACTTTCCTCGTCCACACTATGACAGAAAATTAAAAAAATTGGGGGGCCACAGCATCTTTGCTTCCAATGAAATTATATGTAGAAGTTCAGAGTGGAGGAGCTGAAAGCCTGCCTTCTCAGCGTTCCACCATC
>NW_006287548.1:31003-34044 GCF_000327345.1 Myotis davidii
GTGCAGTTACTGAGTAGGCGATCCCTAACCAAGGTCTTTTTCGGTCTGGGATTCTATGATTTTCTGACTGCCACAACCTCCACGAGTCAATTTTAGCAAATCAAAAGAATCTGATAATTATGTATTCCATTACATCCTTCGGACAATTTTAAAAAGGAATCTTACCACTCATCTTTACTGCAAGGGCATGCTGGCCATGGGGTGGGTACCTGGTAGGTAGCGAGTGAGTGGGAGAGCATGTTGCAGCGACTGGCTCCAAGGAGATCCACTTTCTGACAGACATCCATCTTCAACTTGTCAAAAGAAGCTTTGCTGCTTCTCACTTGGATCTGGACCTGAAACCACAAAAATGTTCACTCTGATTACTGATCACGCAGATTATAAATGTTCCATGAAGTTTCATGGTACATATTTTCAGACACATGGAATTATAATAAAGAAAACGAATTCATTTCCCCCATATTATTATTTCGTGATTAGTGGTCAAGGTTTTGGCTATTTTTAGTAATTATATGAGATTCTTTCCAGACGTCTTTATGCTGAGAAAGTATGCAATGATAGATGGAAAGTATATAGTTAAGAAGAAAAAACAGATTCCAAATAAAAAGTAACATCTAAAATTAATGATGGGTAATATTCAGGTAAGAGTAGAAGAATAAATGGAAAGGGGACATAAAGTATTGAGAAGCATTAATAGTAGTGCTAAATCATGAAGATATATTTATACATTTAAATACATTCCTATTTTTTTCTATACATAAGTTGAGTCATATGTCACCAAGTAGTGTGAATACTCAACTTTTAAATATACGCACTCATTCAACAAATATGTATAAGGCAGCTATTCAGTGCCATGCTCTGGGCTGGCACTGGGATATTGTGGTGAACAAAACAGAGTTCATCCTCACCATCCCGAGTGTGAAGCACAGGAAAAAAAGAATAAATAGTGACGATAATCTCAAACTGTGAAGATAACAGATAAATGCACAGAAATGGTGATTACTTTTTAAAAATATTTTTTTTTTATTGATTTCAGAGAGGAAGGGAGAGGGGGAGAGAGAGAGAGGAGAGAGAGAATCATTGATTGGCTGTCTCCTGCACGCCCCCCACTGGGGATCAAGCCTGCAACCTGGGCATGTGCCCTTGACTGGAATCAAACCCGGGATCCTTCAGTCCACAGGCTGACGATCTATCCAGTGAGCCACAGCAGCCAGGGCTGGGTGACTACTTTTGATAAGGTAACCAGGGAAGCCCTTGGTGGGCTTGTGCATGATGTCTGAACTGGGACACAAAGGTGGTGAGCGGGCCATGCCAAAACCCGGAGGAGGGCATTCCAGGCCCAGGGACAAGAGTCCTGGGTGTGGGAGGTGGGTGAGGAGCTTATGTTTGCCGAACAGGAAGGAACAGAGTAGAACATACTCCTTGCTGGAGCATAAAAAGTAAGTTCAAGATGTGGCTGCAGAGGGTCCAAGGATCAGACTGTGCAGGGCTACTGGGGTCCAGATAAGAGGTTTGGATTGTACTCTTTTGTATGTTTATTTATTTAAATTGAGGTGAAAGTCACATAACATAACACCTAACCATTTAAAAATTTACAGTTAACTAACATTAATGCATCCACATGTTGTGCCACCCCTGCCTTGGACTGTATTCTAATTGTCAAGTATTATAAAGGAAACAGAATTACAGGTTGCCATGGCCTGAGGCCATGTGCCCACCTACTTCCCAGATCTGTTGGGAGTAAGCAGTGAGGCAAACCACTTGTAACTGCTGGTCTAGAATCAAGGCTTCAGCAATAGTGAATATGATTTTTACTATAGGTACTCCAAATATTTATGAAATGAGTGAATGAATTTTATTAATTGTGTATGGTAAATTTAGGCGATGCAATTTATAATAACGAGTGTATTCAGAAAAACATGTGTCTATACATAGGTAGTTGCTTTAAAAGTTTGTGGTCAAACTACGTATTGTGGCAGAATGAAAAATGTGATCACCTTTCTTATAAATCATAATCATTTTACCTGAATTTTTAGGTATATATTTTTCCTCATTAATAAACTATTTCCCTCCTGCAAAAACAAAAACAAAAAAAAACAAGCCCCAAAGTCCAGGTAAGCAATGTTTAAAGGGTGGTTAGATCTATTATGAGGGAGATAAAGAAATTAATAGACAAGATCCAAGGGTGGGGGATGCCACTCAAAGGGTAAAACAAAAAGTGTGGCAACCATCAAGAGGTCCTGGGTTCATATCCAGGTGACCTCTCCAAAAAAAATGAAAAAAAAAAAGTGTGGCAACCTTTTGTACTTTGATCGAAGATCTCCAAGCAACCAGGAATTTATAACATACCATTTTGTCAAAAGCAGTCTGATCTTATGAAGTCATTCGGTAGGAGTTAAACAGGTTTGTGCCCCCGGAAAAGAAGGGTGTGTTTTCATACTTTTCTGAACTTTTCCATTTGCTTTAAGGTGTCTGGGTCCAGCTCCTGGGACACGTCCTTCATCCACAGCAGAGCCCCTCTGTACTCCGTGCGTGCCTGCTCCATGCGATTAATTGTCGTCAAGGTATCGGATACCGCCCTTTGACTGAATGTTGCTACTTCTTGCTTAAGACGAGACAGCGGAGTATACAGCAAATTTAGGGAAAACCTGGGTGTGGAAAGCAGATAAATACTAGAAGAACTAACGAGGACCGGGTTCTTAGCAGCTGAGGGTGAGGACGAAGAAACAAGGACTTAAGAAGCATCATTGCAACCCGGCTCCTCTGGTCTGCCTTTGACATTAGCTAAAGCGTCGCACTGTATTGAGTGTCTCTTTGTCACATCCTTAAGGATGAACCTGGGCACTGATGTGGTGTCTCAGAATAAAACCGCTTAAGTTACATATGGCCATTGCAGGTCTGAGGAGGCCTGATTTTATTTTCTTTGGAAAGTGCAAAGATTTTGGCTGTCTTTAGTAATTGTTGGAGATTCTTTGCAGCACCTATTTTTAAGATTAAAAAAAAAAACTGCAAGATGATAAATGCAAAGTATATAATTAAGA
>NW_006287548.1:34781-40905 GCF_000327345.1 Myotis davidii
CATTTCCAGAATTCTGTTTTTTGTGGGGGGTTTTTTTTGTTGTTTTTTTTTAAGAGACAGAGAGGAAGGGAGAAGAAGGGAGAGGGAGAGAGAAAATCGATAGTCTGCCTCCTGTATGTGCCCCGATTGGGGATCAAACACGCAACTTGGGTATGAGACCCAACCAGGAATTGAACCGGCAACCTTTTGGTGCACTGGACAGGGCTCAATCAACTGAGCCCACCGGCCAGGGCCAGATGGTTTTGATGCAGTGACTCCATGGAACTTGTTTTGGGAAAGATTGGTCTTTAGTAAAACATAAAAATTAAAATGACAAAATAAAACCACAGATGATGCATTTTCAAATGTGCAGATATGCATTTTAGGATTTGACCATTTTTTATTACGACAAGAGCAACTTAGTAGAGGGGTGGGGATGCAGACTTAACTGGAGTGAGTACAGAGAAAGTGGAAGGACAGGAATTAAGACTGTGCATACAGTCAATAAGTCCGAATTTTCTGTTAAGGAGCAGAGGAATAGCATGGTAACTGCACAGGCAACTGGTGGGCGGGGAGGGTGTCAGAGAGAGTTTTTAAGTGATGGCAGCAAATCCACTTAAGACTCTGAGCAGGAAAACCGAGCTCAGCAAAATGAATCTGTGTCGGAGACCTCTGGGACTTTGAGAACAGGTCCCCGTAAATATTTCTATGTCGTCATAAAAAACTGTTCCTAAAAACAGCTCAAGAAACTATTTTTACATGAAACATTTCATTCAAATAAGGGTTTCTATTACATTGGGATTACAGGATATATGTCTATGATTTCATACCATTGAGTCTTTGCTGGTACTTCTCAACTATCTTCAGAAGTTCAGTGCATGTCTCTTGAATGGAGTGAAAAACCTTGGAGACATACATTTTGTTAGGACAGTTTAGAGAACCATAAACAAACACAAAATAGCTGTTATAAGCACTTCAAAAGCGGAACATTTTCTTGTACGTGTTATGTCTATTTTCCTGGTCTGGGATGCACTTCAGTTTGGGTTTGTTTCTGATGTAGAAAGCACATTGAGATTTCCCTCATGATGTTTGGGGAAGAAATGGAGGTCAATACATGGGAGCTAACAGAATTTTCAAACTGTGGAGTTTGTCCTCCCCTCAGCTCCAAATTAAATAGCAAAATGACAAATCCAATGAAAATCGCATCCAGCATTGCAAACCACAGATCTCTGGCTCTTCTCCAATACTGGTCTAAGCAAGAGAGGTCAGTGAATTTACCATACAAATTAATAATGTATTATAACATTAAAAATAAATTACCTGTAAATTATTTTTGTTTAGAATTTTCTGTATAATGCCTTTATCACTACTGTTGCTAACAGCTCACAGAAAAGTTTACCTCCAGTTTAGCATCCAGTTCTGCGTCCGATGCCACCACGTGCTCATCCTCCTTTTTCCCGGTGGCTTTGATGAGGACCTGTTTAGTTTTCCAGTATTTCTTTTGCATCCTGCTGACTACTGACTGGTTATCTTCTGCTCTAGGTTGCCCAAAGGAATCCATGGAGTGACTACAAGGAACAAACTAAAAGTAAAGGTATTTATTTATTTAATTTATCTTTACTATTGAAAGTATTGCAAGTGTCCCTCATTTCCCCCCGTGACGCCCTCCACCCTGCTCCTACCCTAAAATTAAAGGTCTTTAAAAAATATTTTTAATAATAAATACTTGTTAGCCAACTGTTAATCTAATTAAAAAACTAAAAAATGATGCTAAGTAGAATATTAATGTTAACAGCTAAACATGCTAATGTTGGCTTTGTATGAGCTAAATAATTATAACTTGCACAAGAAACAGGCAAAAAGATTAATGATATGTAATTCCAGTTAGGTGACAAAAGTAATAAAACTGTTATGATTTTGCAGTAATGGCTGGAAATAGTTCTATTTTATCTGACCAATTTTCTATTTGTTGACATTTATCAGTTTCTAATATTTGTAATAATACTGCAAAATGAATTTGTACACACATCTTTGCATTATCACTATCATTTCCTTAGGAAAACACCCTTTAGTTATAACTATGTCAGAAGAATACACATTTTGTTTAAAAAATTTTTTTTTATTGATTTCAGATAGGAAGGGGAAGGGATAGAGAGAGAGAAACGTCAATGATGAGAGAGAATCATCCATGGGCTGCCTCCTGCACCCCCCTATTGGGGATTGAGCCCTGACTGGGAATTGAACTGTGACCCCCTGCTCCATAGGTAGATGCTCAACCCCTGAGCTACATCAGCCAGGCAGAGAATATATATTTAATAAATATTCTCAGATATGCAAAGATTCAAATACATATTCTTCTTTAAAAATCACTCAAAGAGCCCTAACCTGTTTTGCTCAGTGGTTAGAGTGTCAACCCACGGACTGAAGAGTCATGGGTTTGTTTATGGTCTCTCTCTCCCTCCTCCCTTCCACTCTCACTAAAAAAAAAAAAAAAAATCAGTGGAAAAAAATATCCTCTGGTAAGGATTAACAAACAAATAAAAAATCACTCAAAGAAATACTTTAGTATCCAAAAATAAAGATCTTAGGTCCAAGGGACATCTCTTATAACAAGAGATAGAGATGGAAATTGTAACCTGTAAAATTAAAAATTAATGTTGAAGTGATTGTTCTGAACACGGTTAACATGACTATATAAGGAAAGGCACATGTGAAAAAGTGTTCCTTAAGGAGAAGTAAGTAAAGAAATAATAATAGTTTTTAAAGCCCAAATTATTCTGATAAATGGTGGGAAGTAGGACAAAGGGAGGCACTAAAGTATGTGACTCATTATTTCCAAGGGAATCAATTGACACTAATGTATTCTTAACGTTGGTAAGGAAATAGAGGTTCACTTTCTTTTTAAAAAAGTAATTACTAATTAAATAAAAATAGGATTCATTTATAAATTACTAATTTAGAAATTACTAGGGGCAAAACAAGAAAAACTAGCAAAAGCGAGGGTGGGAAAAACAGAAATAAGGCAACATAAAAACAGTGCAAACTAAGATGACAAAATAAGAACAATTACACTATTTAGTATGATAAATGTAAACTTCCTCTTAAAGTCGAAGAACCTTAAATCATAGAAAACAAAATACTATATCCAACTGTATGCTATTTGGGATCCACCTAAAACAGCAAACAGTATTATGTTGCTGTAATGCATTAGACAGCATTAGACAGAGCAAGCAGCATTATACTGTTTTGACTCATAGTCTTGAGGGAAAACTTGCAGTTCCTCTTTCCCCTCCAATTTCTCTCGCTTTTGGTTGCCTTTGACTTGCTCTTGATTAGTTCCCCCACCCAAGATTGTTATTAGCCTGAGGGTCAGTCCAATTGCATGACAAACTACTGATCTCTTCCTAAGTGGACTGCAGGCTTAGGCCCAATCAATGAAGAGAACAAAATCTAGGGAGGATCAGAAGAGAACATCTCTTCGCTCCCTCGATGTCATGCGGATGGAGCTCAGGCAGTACTCTCCTGGCCTCTTTCCACCCCTCACTATCTCCTCGGTGGAAAGAAAGAGTCTTATCTGACTGGATTTGAGAGCAATAAACTTCGTCTTCCTTTTCCTCTCTGGAAGCTATCCTACCTGCAGAGCCCAGGCAGTCCCTGCAAGGGGAGGATGTTAGCTGGGTGGGTAAATCTGCAAACAGTGACATTTGCATATTTGTGTTTTTGTGACGGGGGCAATGATATACGCTTGCCACTGGGGATAGGTTGAGCAGAAAACCAAACCTTGCTGGTTTGATATATCAGATGATAGAGGTTGTGGTTTTGACCTTGGTCAGGGCACATACAAGAATCAACCAATGAATGCATAAATAAGTGGCACAACAAAGCAATTATCTCTTCTCTTCTCTTCTCTTCTCTCTCTTCTCTCTCTCTCTCTCTCTCTCAAGAAAAAAAAAAAAGTCTAGGATCAAACTGTCCCTCCTTTAAAATAAGCTTTATTTTCCCCTTTAAATATTTTAGAGAGCGACTGTCCCCTCAAATATTTTCAGCCATAATTTCTTCTTTTTATCTGAGTCTATTAGGTATTATTCTTTACATGTCTTAATGGCTCATTTTATATGTGTCTCTGTGCTATATTTTTGAATAGATTCCTCAATACAATCTTCCAATTTATGAATTCTCTTTTCAACTCTGCTCAGTCTAGAGTTGATCCCAGCTTTTGAGTTGTTGTTTTTTTTTTAATTCAGTGACTTTCTTTTAAAAAAAAATTCTAAGATATCTAACTGATTCTTCTTCATATTCTCCTAATTTCTTATCCTTTTAAATGGCCTTTATTCCTTAATTTTTCTCTTTGTACCCTAAATGTATAGAATTTTTAGACTTCCCATAAAATTATTTTCATTTGGAGTGAATGATTGTTTCAAATTTTGATTTTGTTGGCTAACTTTTGCAGGTTCATTATGAGTACAGATTAATGTTTTTCCTTGTTCTTCTCTGTGGTTATTCCTCCTTCTCTAGTGGTTATGGAGTCTTCCCTACTTCACCTTCGGGGGGTTCCACAGTGCCTTACACGGATACGTTAGGGGCCCTGGTGCAGCGATATCTGAACTACTGCTTCTGTAATCAGCGAGTTGAAGGAACGTGGCCTGGAGAACATCTCATTTCCACTGGCCTGCGGGGACTGAACACGCAGGTGCCAGGGCCCACTCTCCAGTGAGAGCTCAGCCCTCCCGCTGTAGCACCGCTCACCACTTTGTCTTTCTGTTCTGTTTCTGGTGCGTGTTTATCTTATTATCTAGCCAAGGCACAGATTTTGGGGTTTGTTTTTTGAACGACTATTATGAGTTTGGAGCAAACCTTACAATGTCATCTAAATAGAAATCTTCTTTATTTCTAAAAAGAGTACTGTTTGTTTTTTTTTACTTGAACGCAGTCATCACATAGAAGACTTTCATTTTTGTCCTTTACAATAGTTGAATTTTTAGTTATCTCCTGTCTTTAGAGTACAAATCTTTTTGTTTGTTTGTTGGTTTGTTTTTGTTAATCCTCACCCGAGGATATTTTTCCATTGGTTTTTAGGGAGAGTGGAAGAGAGAGGGAAAGACAGAGAGAAACATCCATGTGAGAGAAACACATTGATCGGTTGCCTCCTGCATGTGCCCTGACCAAGGCCCAGGCCTGGGAGGAGCCTGCAACCAAGGTACGTGCCCTTGACCAGAATCAAACCCGGGACCCTTTGATCCTCAGGCAATGCTCTATCCATTGAGCCAAACAGGCTAGGGCTAGAGTACAAATCGTAAAACAAATCAATATTCACTTTAGCAGCAGTTCTGTACTCACTTTACTTACAATATCCCATTACTGTGACAACACTGAAAAGCAAGCAAAACAGACTGATGGTAACATACTAAGTCAGGTTTGCTGTTTAATATTAATGCAGTATTCCTGATTACTCTGGCTCCCAAGCCATGAATTTTCTCATAAACACAATCAGCATTTCCTCAGAATCAGAGTTTGTTAATGATTCAACTTTGGGGTGGGGGTGGAGGGGAATTGTTGTATAACAATTATAATTGTTAAAAATGTTTACTTGATTGTCAGGACAGTTATATCTTTTTTATTTTGTCTTTTCATATTTTATTTATTATTGCTATGCAACACTAGCAAGCCTTTATTCAAAGATGAGAGTCACTCATTCATTCATTTATTGTTAAATACATATTAAGTAGCTACACTTTTATGTAGCAACTTTACTTATCTGAAAATTGACTAGAATTAGTAAGTTCATAAAAAGTCTGAGACATTAAAATAGTTATTACACAGACTATGTATTAAATCACATATATGTTACTTATAAGAAAGTTCCTATTCTCCTCTCCTGCCAACAATATCACACCTAATTAATAACAGAAATAGGGTTAGAATTCAGGCGTGCTGGCTATCATGAGTGAAATATTGAAGAAAAGCAGAGATTTTAATAGCATGAGGCAAGGAAATGTCATTCCAAATATTGGCTAAAGAAGAGAAGGTAGATTGATGATAGATTGTAGAGATCTCTAAACTCTAACAGATAATAAAGGTTTTGGAGCCAATAAAGGTTTTGTTTTATATGTTTTTATTTAATTCAAAGAGAGGAAGGGAGAGGGAA
>NW_006287548.1:40939-42182 GCF_000327345.1 Myotis davidii
GAAAGAGAGATAGAGATAGAAACATTGTTGAGAAACATCTATCAGTTGCCCCCTGCACACCCCTTATTAGGGATCCAATCCTTGACCTGGTGCATGGCATGACGTTCAACCAACTGATTCATAGGGGTTGGGCCCAATGAAGGTTTGTGAGTAGCAGAAAGACTAAACAGAAAGTTCAGAGCAATCTTCCCATATTCTAGACATGATCTAGTAAGAGACTGGGACCAAGCCTGGCCCATACCCTGGGGTTGGAGGCTCAATCCCCAGTGGGGGGCCTTCAGGAAACAGCCAATCAATAATTCTCTCTCTTCATTGATGTTTCTATCTCTCTTTGCCTCTCCCTTCCTCTCTGAAATCAATGAAAATATATTTTAAAAAAAAGTCTGTCACACCTCATCTGTTGTTAGAGAATATTAATTTTATTGTTTTATAATAAATATTTGTAGTAAAAATGTGGCTTCCTATTTTTCCCACCAGGCTGTTTGCATTTTTTGAACTTTGGACTGGCTGATCTGTAAGCCCTCATCTATCTCTAAAATTATAATGATTTGTCCAACAACTATAATTAGTTGTAATTAAAGCAGTCTTCCACATAACTGTTTCAGTGGCTAGATGTACAGTAATTTTGCACTATTAAACAGATACAGACATTTCAAAGAATACTCGGTATATTAGGCACAGACAACCATAATCAAACGATTAAAAATTTATCACATAACAATATGTACATACCATTAGATGATTATTTTGCCCACAAATGTATAATTAAGTCCTACTAAAGGATGAGGCACCGGTGGCTACCATAAATATTCATGTGAAGATGATTAGAGTAATATCATCTTACAGTACGTTCCCTAACTCAGAACTAAATAAATCAATACATAAATATTTAGAGAAAACCAAAAACCACAGGTAAACGTTTTCTTCCCAAGAAGCGCTTTCACAGTGACCTACAGTTCAGAATAGCTTTTTTGCTCTGTGCCTCAAGATCATCTATTTAGATAATCCCACCCCCTCTACTGGCAAACCCGCGGCATTCGCAGGGTCGGTTGCCAGGATGGTTTTTTTTCTCTCCATCTTTCTCAGGGCATCAGGTATCTGACCAATGACATCATTTGGGCACCTGACCAGATAGATGATCGGTGTTTCCACAAGAAGGATCCCTGCGTGTGGCTGGGTTCAAGGCCTTGGGTCTAAGATTTGTGTGCGGCCCCCTACCCCAACCCCCACCCCCCACCCTCGC
>NW_006287548.1:42514-55164 GCF_000327345.1 Myotis davidii
CCCGCGAACCCCGCGACGCCGCCCGGTCGCTCCCGCAGGCCGTGGCCCGTCCCCTCAGCCTCCCCCGTCGCCCCCTCCCGCACCGCTGCGCGGAGGTGTCGGGCTTCGGTTGCGGGAGGCGGGAGATTTAAACCCGGCAGCTCGGCACCCCCGCCGGTACCCGCGTTCGCTCCCCTCTCGCTCCCGCCTAACCCGACGGCCCCACCTCGGGCTCTGTCGGTTCTCGGATAAACCCAGGACCCTCTCCGGCCTCTTTACCGAACCGGGTGAAATGACAAGTCAGAAGCCGGCAGAAGTGAGTGAGACCTCGGAGCGGGTAAGTGGACGGCGCTCTCGGTTACTCTTCCGAGCCCATAGCGCGGGTCCCCAGCCCCCTCCCCGTCTCCCTAGGCCCCCCTGCACCTGCCGGACACTCCGGGGGGCCACCTCTCCTCCGAGCGAGGCCATGCGCCGAGTCCTGGGGGCTCATTCCTGAGTCCTGGGAGCTTTCGGTACCCGCGCCAGCACGTGGGAAATGTTCACGTGCTGTAGCGGTATTTAACTCTAAAGATTTCAAGGGGATTAAGTTAACAACCGTTAATAACTGATCTCGAATGCACATAATTTGTTGTCATAAATGTCTTCATGAGCAAAAAGTAAAATTTGAGCCTAAAAACCTCGAGAAAATGGAAATAAGGCAAAAGAATTACGTTACTGATGGAAAATAACTTAAATTCAAAGTGACTCAAAAAAATTATCAGCTGTCCTAATGTCACAAAATATGAATTATTTACAACTACGACGACGTATAGGCTAGTAAGTGGAAAAAGCTTAGGTTTGAAGTGCTAAGTCTATAATATGAGAGGTATTGTAGATATTATAGAATGTTATTACAAAGTACTTACCTTAAAAACCTGAAAAAAAAAGTAGTTTTAGAACAGAAACAAGCGTAGGCTATTTATACTATAGAATTAATTTGGACTGAAAATATTAAGATGTCTTTAGATTAGGAATTTTTAAAAATATATATATTTTACTGATTTTTTTACAAAGAGGAAGGGAGGATAGAGTTAGAAACATCGATGAGAGAGAAACATCAATCAGCTGCCTCCTGCACACTCCCTACTGGGTATGTGCCCACAACCAAGGTACATGCCCTTGACCAGAATCGAACCTGGGACCCTTGAGTCCGTAGGCGGACGCTCTAGCCGCTGAGCCAAACCAGTCAGGGCTAGATTAGGAATTTTTAAAAAATATGTATATCATTGATTGGCTGCCTCCTTCACGCCCCCTACTGGGGATGGAGCTCACAACCCTGGTATGTGCCTTTGATGGGAATCAAACCCTGAACCCTTCAGTCTGCAGGCCGCTCTATCCAGAGTCAAACCGGCTAGGCTAGGGCAAAATATTTTTAATAACACTGCCTGAAAGGCTCATTCAGAGACCACCCAGGACAGAAATATAAATTTATCCCTGTTCTCTGAAAATTAAAATATTTTCAGAAACTACAGATATACAATTAACAGGTCTTCACTAGATGAGAAAAACAGACTTTGTGTATGAATTTTCCAGTCACTAAATGAGAAAAAAAAATGATGTAACTGGAGCTCTAGCTCTTGGTCCATATTATGGGGGTAGAGGGTGCATGCTGGAGTCCCTAAGGAATGTGGAACAAAAACCACCGCACCAGCCCTGGACAGCTACACACAAGAGAACTAAATTTACACCTGGTTTAATCCATTGTTAATCTGGCTCTCAGCTACAGCCAGATGGGTAACGATTTATTGGTGTGATTACTTCATAAATTCTATCTCTAATCACAGAATTATACACCTAAAACATAATATTGTATGCCAACTCTAATTTAAAACTTAAAACAAGATTTTTAAAAAAAGATATGTTGTACCCTGGTTGGTGTGGCTCAGTTTGTTAGAGCATTGTCCTGTGCACTGAAGGGTCGTGGGTCTGATCCCCGGGCAGGGCACATGGGAGGCTTTTGATCGATGTTTCTCTTTCACATTGATGTTTCCCTGCCCCCCCCCCACCCCCCCGCTTCCTTCTCAGGAATCAATGAAAAACATCTCCTTGGGTGAGGATTAAAAAATATATATATATTGCATTAGAGGCTAATGATATGATCAAACTGATTCTCCATATATTACAGAAGCTAGTGCTCTGCTTGAGGAATGCCAATCCATTAAAGACAGAAGAGGGCATTTACTTTAAATATTTGGTATATCACATATGAATTTAGATAAGGGCTATACCATTTGTAGAAAGTTTATATCTAATACTGACTGAAAGGTTTGGTCCAAAGAATCTGTTCTTATACACAAGAATAAGTATGGTAGGATTCCTTGTTACCATGAAATCTGTATGCAGTTCCTCGCAGTGGTTCTCAACCTTCCTAATGCCGTGACCCTTTAATACAGTTCCTCATGTTGTGGTGACCCCAAATCGTAAAATTATTTTTGTTGCTACTTCATAACTGTAATTTTGCTACTGTTATGAATCATAATGTAAATATCTGATATGCAGGATGTATTTTCATTGTTCGCGACCCACAGGTTGAGAACCACTGTAAGGATGGTGACATCTTTAATATGAAGTACCTCACTTAGAGTATTTCAACAAATTATAAATAAATTGGCAACGTCTACATGTTCTAATGTTCTGAATACCTTCAAAGTCTTTACAGTTAGACATCACTTATTTTAACAAATGCAAATTGCATTTCTAAATTTTCCTTTATTACATTTAGTTTTTAGATGCTTTTTAAAACAACTAACTTTAAGAAGTTGTTTCTCTATCAGAAGTTAAAAAACAACCACCACTGGACAAGTACTGCATTTTTAATATAGGCTTTTATAGCATTTCAAAAGCAAATTTTAATTCAAACTAGTACCTTTAAAAGAAATAATAAACTCAGTTTTATTTCAAGAGTTTACATAGGTAGAGAATGCAAGCCACATTTTATATTTTATAAATGCACACTGTTATACAATAAATACAAAATAAAAAGACAGTAAGAACTATTATAAAGGGTGATCTGCACTGATGTACTCTGAGGATTCTCTATAATTACATTTACAGAATCTCTGTAGTCAAGTTTATCATTCACTTTCATGCCCCCACATGGGAAGTGGTAGGTGAGTATCTGTAGGAATACAACTTATTGTCTGCTCCTCCACTCAGAAGTAACTGCATAAAAGGAGAGAGAAAAAAAACAAAAATAGAAGACAGTTATTTCATATGCTAATAAACCTAAGTAAATACTGGTGATTCAGATTACAGAGAAATTATGGATGAGCAGTTAACTTGCATTGTGAGTTTATACTTAAATGGACTGGTTACATCAGTTTTCACTATATTAAAATACAGTATATTAAAGCTTAAAAGTGATCATTTGAATTTGGTTAAGGTGTAATTTTTTATGAAGGATTTGCTAAGAAATGTAATAAAAAGTTTGAAGGGTAATATAGTTTTACCCATTTAGGAAAATTAAGTTTTTAAAGGACAGCACATTGTTTGCCAGTAAATGGACATTACAAATTATACACGTAGCCCTACGACCTACATTTGAAAAGAATTCTTAGGCAATAGAGCTAATGTATATACATAAAAATAAACTATAATTATTTAAACACATTTTATAATCTAGATTCATTATATAAGATTTTTCTAAATGGGAAATATTTTGATCCAATTAGTCTAAAGTAGCAAGTTTATGGATTTGAAACATGTCATTAAAATACTCATAAGAACAAAAGTGCTTCATATTTTCTATTCCTAATATTAATGGACAAATTTGTTCCTTCTTTGAATGGAGTCTGAGGTTTTATGAATAATACTAATGGAAACTTGAGAATTATAAATATCAGATACATGAAATACAACAAACACCAGATTTATTCTAATGATATATTTTCCTCTTCACCAAATAACTAATACCATCTTACCCCTGTGTCTGTCCAGTCCACACTCAGAACTTTGTCTTCATGAGCAGCCAAGTCATAGAGAGGAGCCTTACAACTAAAAGATGAAAATGTTGACATGTTATGTGCATGTCATAATACTGAAACAAACATATAAGAATGATCAGCTAAACTTTCCATTCACCATCCCTGCCTTTGTAACCACTTATTATTAAAATTCTGGGTATTTACTTGACCACCTCTCCTGTTTTCTTACATCATTAGCAAGTGACCAAGACTTACTACAAACAAGTATATTCAGGAAAAATGCTATTTATTTATAAAAATTTATAATTAGGCCCATCTTCACACTTCATTGACTACTTTCCTTTTACTTCCAAATCATGGCTTTATATACCGTTGATCTATTTATCTGTATCAGTGATGGCGAACCTTTTGAGCTCGGCGTGCCAGCATTTTGAAAAACCCTAACTTAACTCTGGTGCCGTGTCACATATAGAAATTTTTTGATCTTTGCAACCATAGTAAAACAAAGATTTTTATTTTTGATGTTTATTTTATATATTTAAATGCCATTTAACAAAGAAAAATCAACCAAAAAAATGAGTTCGCATGTCACCACTGACACGCGTGTCATAGGTTCGCCATCACTGACCTATATGCTGGTAACTCCCAAATTTATATTTTAGCCAAATTTCTCCCGAGTTTGATATGTATATCCAATTGGGTGACAGCTCAATGTCTGGGCACTACACATTTAAAACAACCAAAAACTATTGATTTCCCCCTATAAACCTCTTTTTTTTCTACTCTTGCCCATTATAGCAAATGGCACCAATAATTACCCAGTTGCTGAGTAGAAAATACAGGCATTATACTAGACCCGTGGTCGGCAAACTCATTAGTCAACAGAGCCAAATATCAACAGTACAACAATTGAAATTTCTTTTGGGAGCCAAATTTTTTAAACTTAAACTATATAGGTAGGTACATTGTTATTAACTTAATTAGGGTACTCCTAAGGCTTAGGAAGAGCCACACTCAAGGGGCCAAAGAGCCGCATGTGGCTCGCGAGCCGCAGTTTGCCGACCACGGGCCTAGACTCCTATTTCTACTTTCAGTTTCTGAGCCAATCCTGACAAAGTGCTATCTTGTCCTAGCCAGTTTGGCTCAGTGGATAGTGTTGGCCTGCAGACTAAAGAGTCCCGGGTTCGATTCTAGCCAAGGGCACATGCCTGGGTTGCAGGCTCGATCCCCAGTGTGGGGTGTGCAGGAGGCAACCTATCAGTGATTCTCTTTCCTCACTGATGTTTCTATCTCCCTCTCTCTTCCTTCCTGTCTGAAACAAAAATATATTAAAAGAAAAAACAAAAACAAAATCCCAAAGAGCTATCTTTAAAATATACTTAAAATCCAACTTCTTATCTCTAATGCTACCCCCAAAGTCCAAACCACTATTCTGACTCGAATTATATTAGCCTCTCTGCTCTCATTCTTGCTCCCCTGCTCAAAAATTTCCAAAGCCTTCCTCATCATACTTAGAATGAAATCTAAATTCCTTACTGTGACCTACAAGGTCCTGCTCAATATCACCACCATCTACCTCATGTGCAGCCACTCTCCTCCTTGCTTACTCCACTCTATCACTGACTCCCTTGCTATTTTGTCAATATGCAATGACTTTCCTCCCTTATCTGCTTTTTCTTCTGCCATGATCTGTGCATGGCTCGTACCTTCACATTGTTCAATTCATTATTAGAATACTACTTTCAAAGAGAGGCCTCCCCCAAAGAAGTGTCCCCTTTACTCTGCTTGATTTTCTTCATGGCACTTAACTATTAGTATCAGAAACTATTTGGTAACTAGCAATATCAGAAACTATATAAAGTAGTCAATTAAAATGTATACACCTTCTAGATATTAATAATTCATGTATCATAAGGCAGTATAAAGATGTCAGAAAGGCCAAAACCGGTTTGGCTCAGTGGATAGATTGTCGGCCTGCGGACTGAAGGGTCCCGGGTTCGATTCCGGTCAAGGGCATGTGCCTTGGTTGCGGGCATATCCCCAGTAGGAGATGTGCAGGCAGCTGATCGATGTTTCTCTCCCATCGATGTTTCTAACTCTCTATCTCTCTTCCTTCCTCTCTGTAAAAAATCAATAAAATATATTTTTTAAAAAAAGATGTCAGAAAGCAGATTTAAGGTAAATAACAAGCATGCATTTTTATTAACATAATTTATAACTTGATCACAGTTCTATTTATTCAGAGACCACTGGCCTTCTACTTTTTTTAAAAAATATATTTTATTGTTTTTTTACAGAGAGGAAAGGAGAGGGATAGAGAGTTAGAAACATCAATGAGAGAGAAACATCCATCAGCTGCCTCCTGCATACCCCCCACTGGGGATGTGCCCACAACCAAGGTACATGCCCTTGACTGGAATCGAACCTGGGACCCTTGAGTCTATCCATTGAGCCAAACCAGTTAGGGCGGCCTTCTACTTCTATAGTTATATTTATATTAAAGTTCAGGATAGTTTTTCTAACCTGTCTTTTCTTGTCTTACATACATACCAAGGTCAGAAAGATGTATTTTTATATACTTGTGGATTTTTTTTGGTCCAAACCCCCCCACCCCCACAACTACCACAAATTCTGCAAAAAAAAAGTTAACAAAAGAAAATGCCTTTGATTCTGGTCTTTCTTTTTACATCAATATTTATCATTTCAGTATTCACTTTGTTTTCTCTGTATACAATAGGCAATTGACATATTTCTTTTGTGGACCGTAAATAGGACTTACCTCCTTGTATCCCACAGCTTGACAATGTTATCTAAGGAGCCTGAGATCAGCTGCTGCTCATGGGTAGGAGACCACTTCACCGCTGTCACCCAGCCGGTATGTGAGGTTAGGGACAGTGACACCAAAGAACCATCTGAACAAAGCAAAAAAGATAACAATTACTGAATATTAGAAGTAGGCAGAAAAAATCTAATGTAGAAAGTTAGCTTTGTATACACATCTCTATTGAGAAGAGAAACTGATGTTGTTTATACATTTCTCCTCCAGTGGTTTACATGACTCACCTTTAGTCCGGGGATCCCACAGTCTGATATGCCTATCTGTACTTCCAGAGGCTAAACGTTTACAAAGTGGAGAGTAGGAGATACAATTAAATACTTTATTTCCTGTCTGGAAAAAAATAAAGAGGGAAGGACATTTAACCAGGGTGGGTTAAAATTAATCATCTCTAGAAGCTTATCACTTAAAAGCTCAAAGTTAATTGGAGAACCACTGAAGCTGTAAATCTTACCAAGGTTGACTTAAGACTGCCAGACTCAACATCCCAGACTCTAATTGTGTGGTCCCAGGATGCACTGCAGATTTCTTCAGCATCTGACCACAGAACCGAGGAAATTGCTTCTTTATGACCAGACAGAGTCACGATGGGCGTCTAAAAATGAAAGACAGATGAAACTAATCTAAGGTGATACAAGTCACAACCGTGATTACCTTTAGGGTCTACTTCTTTTAAGGGAGGTTAGAGGGAGTCTTTGGGTATTGGTAATTCTCAATGTAGTGATCACTTGGGTATTGTAAAAATTCATTGAGTTGTATATGTAACTGTATGTATGCCAAACTTCAATTAAAGGAAAGGTTATAAAAAAAAGAGGCCACCTTCGCCCTACCTGGTTTGCTCAGTGGTTAGAGCACTGTCCCTCAGACTGAAGGGTCCCAGCTCAATTCCGGTCAAGGGCATGTACCTTGGTTGCAGGCTCGATCCTCAGCCCTGGTTGGGCATGTGCAGGAGGCAACCAACCCATCTCTCACATTGATGTTTTTCTCTCTCTCTCTCCCTCCCCTCCACTCCCTCTAAAAAAATCAATGGAAAATTATCCTTGGGTGAGGATTAAAAAAAAAAACTACCTCTGTGTAAAGGGATTTTATAATTCAAGAAATTCTCCTCTCAGATATATTCTTTAGAGGTTGCAAAATCAAGGCAATGCATCAATAAAGCACAACTGGCACAATATCCAAATTGGCAAGGCATTTACAGTTCTTTTTTTAAAATTTTTTTTAAAATATATTTTTATTGATTTGAGAGAGGGAGAGGAAGAGGGAGATAGAAACATCAATTTGTCACTACAGACAAATTGCCAAGGATAGCAATTCCCACAAATACTTACCCTTGTTAGTCCCAATTGCTCTGTTTTCTGTTTCTTTCTTGGTCGATTTGTGGATTCCTCCATTTCATCTTCTTCATCTGTAGGGACTGTATCATAGAGAATTAGATTGGATACTTTTTTAAAATTATGGTAAATATTAATTGCAGACAGTCACAAAGAATTCTTACATTTCTGGGTACATATTTTCTCCATAGTATCTCATGTGGCTAGAATAGATATTCCTACCAATTTTCATTAATAGAAAATTATACATAAAAACAATACCTGGGTTACCAATCTTCCAAACAGAAAAAGTAAAATACATTAAATCCTAGAAGCTAACCAGTTTGATATCTCACTGTGTCTTTAAGATCATTAAAAATATTTACTACTTTACCATATCTAAGAAAAATTGCTTACTGTTAGTTGACCAGATTGGATTTATATCATGAAGGGAATGCCACAAGATAAATACATGTTAAAAGGACATACATTCCAGCCATGTTTATTCTTCTTTTACTTTTCTAACAATAAATTTAAGTGTTTCACAGGTAGTTATTTTTTGTTTGGTAAAAAAAAAATCCTTGTTTTACATCATTTGGCCAAGTATCAAACTTCAGATGAAAACCACATATTTGAATGCTTTTTATGAATTCTGAAGTTTTTCCCAAACTGGACTCTAAGTGCCCTAAAGGTAACAACTAATAAACATATCTAATTTACCCAGAATTATAAAAAAATAAAATATACCACAAAGGGGAAAACTTCTAAACTACTTTCTGCCTCAAAACTGGTTATTTTAAGCATTTTTGGAATATCTACTAAAATGGATTATATATTTCCTGCCATCTTGCACATAATTACTTAAAACTCTTTAAGCTCTCCCTGATTCCCCTGACTCTCCTTTATAAACCGTATTTAGGGTATTATGCTGTAATATAGCAGTTACCTCAGAAGTAACAGGTATTCTGATCTGTTTACCTGTGCCATAAACAGCTCTAGGCTACTGTTTTTAAAATTTAAGTATCTGTGCATTTCCCCCCCTTTTCTTCTTTGTCTTCTTACTACTATGAAGGCACCTGCCTCTGAGAGTCCTCCCTCCTCCTCCTCCTCCTTTTCCTCTAATTGTTCCTTCTAATCTGTTTTCAAAGCAAGAGGTTTGATAAAACTGTATTAAAAATGTCTGCTCGTTTAAGTAAACCAGCTTTAAGAAAATTCCTCTAACAGTAAAGTATACAAAAATTACTCAAAAGATACTTTAGTTTATTTCCAGATTTCTGAATAAGGGACTTCAGACAGTTATGCCCCATTACACCAAACATGCTGTTGACATGTGCAGCAATTCAGTGACATTGTCCAATTAGTAAGGGGATGCTGAGGTAGAAAAACATTGTGAAACACAAAGAAATATACGAATTTTTCTCTACACTATGATCCTTTGTATCCTACAAAACACTGGCCCATTTCTATGGTCACATATGGGCTACATAGAATTTTCACTAAAATTCTTGAAATATTAATAAGTCAAAGTAAAAGAAATATTTGATTTACCTGTAGACCAGATCTTTAGCATCTTATCCCAGGAGCCACTGCAAAACTAGAAACAGATACATGAAAGGAAAATGAGTTTGTAATATAACCCATCATGTTATTTGCCTGTTTTTCTCTGCTTTATTCACCAGTTGTTAGGAAAGTTGGCCAATCACAATGAATATACACAGGAAACAATTTTCACGTAAGTTCAGAGTGGAACTCAACACAGTCTTGATGGCACAGTAGCTACTTACTTTAGTCCCTGAGCCATCAACAGCTATGGAGTCCACACTCCCAGCGTGGCCTCTGCAGCAGTGCAGGGCTTTCACCTTGTTTCTTTCCACGTTCCACTCCCACAGGAGGACCGTCTGGTCCATAGAGGCACTCAGCAGCAGGCAAGACAGGCTGTCTGAAGAAAGGAGAGCACAGGAATAAGAGACACGTAATCACAACAATGTAAAATAGATTGTGCTCTGAAACCAAAGAACTGAATTTGTTGTTGTTGAGGAAAACGTTAAAAAGAAAAAAAGCTCATGTCCAGCTTTGAAAAAGAAGCTAACTTACAGTATAAAGATTCTTCAAAAAATACATAAGAGAAATGAGTTTAACACACAGTCTTAACTTGAAAATATATCTATATATATAAAAGCCTAATATGCTAAGTGTCCAGTTGTCTTGTCGTCCATTCAACCAATCAAAGCATAATATGCTAATGATATGCCAAGACTGTTCAACCGCTTGCTATGATGTGCACTGACCACCAGGGGGCAGATAGTTGACCAGTCGCTATGACATGCACTTACCACCAGGGGGCAGACACTCTGATAGGTTAGCTTGCTGCTGGGGCCCTTCTGATCAGGACTAAAATGAGCCGCACATGCCCTGGAGCCCTCCTGTGGACCCTCCCTGGCTGGCCAACCTCCCGTGTCCCTTCCCCAGCCCTGATTGTGCACCTGTGGGGTCCCTTGGCCTGGCCTGCACTCTCTCGCAATCTGGGACCCCTTGGGGTATGTCGGAGTGCCGGTTTCGGCCCGATCCCGCTCAATGCAGGAGCTGCCCCCTGGTGGTTAGTGCGCTCAGCCAGAAGCCAGGCTCACAGCTGGCAAGCACAGCAGTGAGGGCAGGAGCCTCTCCTGCCTCCACAGCAGCGCTAACGATGTCTGACTGACAGCTTGAGCCTAAGCCGTCAGTCGGACATCCCGAGGGTTCCCAGACTGCAAGAGGGCGCAGGCCTGGCTGAGAGACCCCCACTTCTCCCGAGTGCACAAATTTCGTGCACTAGTCTGATATAATTTTAATAAGAGTTCACTTCTACTAAAGTGTGATTTTTTTATATAATCCTTTTCTTCTTGAACACTATATTTTTGAAAGAGGTGAGAAAAACTGAGGCATGAGACATTTCCTAAGCTGTCCATTTTATGCCCTAACACTGAAAATGCCTTATTTTCAATCCCTATGCAGGAGTGTTCTCTGTTTAGGCAGACTGCTTACCTTTTTTCACCCAGGCCACATCTTTTACGACGTCTGTATGTCCCACAATTGTCATTATCGACTTTCCTCCCAAGGACCAGATCCGAGAAGTCTTATCGTAAGAACCAGTCAAGATCCTGCGAGGAAATAGATAAAGCAGCTTTTTCAGCCCCTGAAATCAATTATATTTCTAAGGTAACAAAGTCAATTTTGAGGATTATACTTTAAAACTCTCCTTGAATATGATATTTCAAAACACATGAGAGCAGAACAGAGATATTACATTTGGCTCTTCCTGACCTGCTAAAACAGAGCTACTGACTAAGCCTAGATTTCACTTTTACTCTTGTTGTAAATACTACAACTATTAGGAAAGCTAAGCAAGTAGTCTGAAAAGCCTAACAGTCCTTGTAAAAACCATTAAACAGAAAACCACTTAAAGTAAAAGCGTAACTTTGTGTAATAACTACAGAGAGAATTCTTTGCACGTAAGCTACCACTATACACCACTCTTGAGGTATTTTCCTACAGGAAAGGCCAGTGGGAGTCTGCTCTGAGCCAGCCACAACCTCTTGATTCCAGTCTGCCCGTTTTAGCCCTAATATAGCCTGACCTGCACTGTCATGATAGCAGGCCAGGAGATATGTAACTTATTATAAAAGGATTCCCCTCTTCCCCTTCTATAAAACAAATAATATCCTTGGTCTTAAAAACAGCAAATCAAATAAATGCCTTGACACTTGACCTATTCAGAATACAAATGTCACCACATCTTGACACAGAAGAGAAAACTTACTAATAGATATGTTTCTTCTAGACTACAGTGAATGTAAAGATCTTTGGTGTGGTCACTGATACATGCATCGCAAACTATTTTTACAAAGAACAGAGAAATCAGAGAATATTCCCATCATGCGCTTAAGAAGACTATGGTGGCATAAGAAAAGGGATGTAAGAACATCCGTCTGCAATACCATTCCTCTGCCCCTTGGATTGAGCTGATCCAGTCGTCATGGAACAAGCACTGTTCCGGCTGAGGTGCAGTGTACTTCTCCACGTATTCTAGCTCCACAACCTCTTCCTAGACACAGAGAGAAACCAGGCATCAATCAGGTGGTGCAGTCTTATGGAGATGAAAGACCCCCAGTTTAATACATCTCCTTCATGTTTGTCCCCTTCATAACCCAGAAAATCTGGAGCCATACAAAAGGTGAAACTTTATTTGACCTAACAGTATGCTATGAGTAACATTAAGAAATATTAATGACCTTGGAAAACTTATGCTAAAAGTGGGGAAAAAAATAATATAAGAAGCCCGGCCAACATGGCTCAATGGTTGAGCGTCGACCTACCGTATTTGCCGGCGTATAAGACGATTTTTTGGCCCTGAAAAATATGCCTCCAAGTGGGGGGTCGTCTTATACGCCAGGTACACTTCAGATAGACTGCCCATAGTGCTTGCCCCGTGCCATAGTGGCCTCCCGATGCCCGCCCACTTCATTCCACATACTGTTCAGGCATCAGCAGCGCTGCTGGGTGTATGCTCGGCTGTTATGCGATTTT
>NW_006287548.1:55533-60084 GCF_000327345.1 Myotis davidii
ATCTTTCTTCTATCATTGACAGTCCCTCTAGGTTGTGGGCTGCTTGCCTGTGTTCCTGAGAAGCATCTACGGTACCAGTCTATAGAGTGTGTTTTCTTTAGTGAATTACCGGTATGTTTACCGGTAATAAACTTGCACTGTTTTATGTATATGTTTGATTACATACAGCCTTGTGACAGTTTTCCTGCATGTCATAAGCATTTGAATATAAATTAAAATGTTAAAATCAAATCTGATATTGTTTTACCTTTTATTTGGTGTGTGGAAGGTGTGCGGAAGAGGGGGTAGTCTTATATGGCGAGTATATAACAAACTCTGTATTTTGAGTGGAAATGTTAGGGGGTCGTCTTATATGCCCAGTCGTCTTATACGCCGGCAAATACGGTATGAATCAGGAGGTCATGAATCGATTCCTGGTCAAGGCACATTCCTAGGCTGTGGGCTCAATCCCCAAGGGGTGAGGGGGGGGCATGCAGGAGGCAGCCAATCCATGATTCTATTCTCTCTCATCACTGAGATTCTATCTCTCCCTCTCCATTCCTCTCTCTGAAATCAATAAAAAAAATTTTTAAAAAAAGAATATAAGAAACTTTAACCGTTTGACTGCTGACGTATTTTTTCGGACATATGCCAAAACTGCAGCACTAATTGCGCATGTATGGGAAAAAATGTAAAACACTTTTTATACAATAAACTCACTTGTATTGCTTTGCAACAACAAAAATTAAAAAATACCAATTGTTTACATAAATTTGTTTTAAATAAGAAGAGCGCAATAGCGCTTCTTAGCAGTCAAATGGTTAAATTATAAAATCACAAAAGCATATTGTTAAATGGATACAGAGCTTCTACTTAGGATGAAGTAGTAGTCTTGGAAATGAATAGTGGTGATGGTTGCATAATATTGTGAATGTAGTTAATGGCCACTAGATTATAAACTTAAAAATGGTTAAAATGATAAATTTATGTGTATTTTACCACAGTTCTAAAAATTGCCCCCAAAATTATATTTTAAATAATAAGAACAAAATTAATAAAAGTTTGAAAATTAGAGGGTAGAAAAATCATTTTAAATCACAGTAGCCCTAAGCTATAAAAGTTGTTCTAGCCCTAACCGGTTTGGCTCAGTGGATAGAGCATCAGCCTGCGGACTGAAAGGTCCCAGGTTCGATTCCGGTCAAGGGCATGTACCTTGGTTGCGGGCACATCCCCAGTAGGGGATGTGCAGGAGGCGGCTGATCGATGTCTCTCTCTCATCGATGTTTCTAACTCTCTATCCCTCTCCTTTCCTCTCTGTAAAAAATCAATAAAATATATTATAAAAAAAAAAAAAAGTTGTTCTAGGTGCACAATCATTTTGTACACCTTTATGAGAACTAAATATATATTTGCTATTGCCTTTTTTGACCATTCTTCCACAGATATGAAGGTATCTTTCCATATTCGTTCATCTGTATTTCTTCAATAATATACTCTCAGAAGAGAGGATTTCAAACTTGAGTATATAAAAAACTGAAATTCAAATTTCTAGGAAAAAAAGTAATCAAAAGGATACCGGTTACCGTAGATTCAGCCTGATTCTAAATGGAGTTCGCCTTCATTATCTGGTAATAACTTGAGTAAAATAGAGCAAGTAAGCATTTGAACTTACCGATGAGATGTTTTCCAGTTCCATATGTTTGACCAAGGGCATTCGTAGAAACTGGCCCTTGATAAGGAAATCAAACTCCACATGTTTGTGGACCTCTAAAGAAAACACATAATAAAATCATCACTCTGAGGACCCGAAGTGGTATTGGCAGAGATGTCTATGAGAGACTCCACAACAAACAGGTACCTATTATCCCAGTGTGGCCTCTGAGTTTCTCCAGAATAAAGTGTTTACATCTTCTATTTCATGTGTGATTTTACTTTTTAAAAACCATCTTATTATAGAAAAATTCAAATATATGCAAAAATGGAGAATAAATTTTATAATAAATCTTCATATACCTATCATGAAACTCCAATGATCAAATTATGGCCAATCTTGTTTAATCAATATTGTTGCACACATTGTTTATATTAATTTTATGGGCTAATAACATATTCACCCAGCATTATGTTTAATATTTGTATCTTTATAAATGGTTTGATACTCTTAGATGTTTTTAAATGTTTTACCCATTCTTATGAATCTTAAATAGTTAAAAAAAATAGCAGTATGAACACTGGCATTTGTTATTCCGTTTTGTAGAAGTACAGCAAGGGGGGCCCAAGCATCCAGATGTTTGCTCTCTGCCAACCCAGCTTGGCCGTCTTCAGCAGTCACAACTATTACACTGAAATCTTTATTCCTAAATCTCAACCACCTTATCTCCTTAGTCCTAAAAATATTTTTTTCCTGGAAACTTTTTATTTCAAAGCATTTTTTAAAGTATCAGCAGGGAACCCCATATATTATAGTTTATAAATTTTACCATTATAAAATGTATGCAGTATTATAAAGTAAGGCCAAAATAAGAAAATAAAAGTGTGATGGAATTTACTGGAGTTAGTGGTAACTTTTCAGAACATGTTACCTACCATTTTTAGCCTGCAGCAATTTATTAATGATGTTACTAAGGTCAGCAACTTCAGAAGCTGCAGGGATTGAGAAGGGAACATCATCTACTGCATATCTACGAAACAAAAACGAAACATCAAGATTATGTCCACAGACTATTTTAACAAATGTGCATTCATTCATTCATTCATTCATTCAACAAACATGTTCCGGGTATCTACTACATGTCAGACATTTTGCTGCATGGGATGAACAAAATTAATTGCCAGGTCAGCTCAAAAAGCTACAAACACGCCATAAGGCAGGATGTGATTAGGTTTCAAATGAATGCTACAGACCTGGGGACTGTTGTTAAAAATGTTTGTATATACACGTATGTATACACACAGATAGATATATTTATGTATATATATATCCACAAATCTGTAACCGAGTGACTTCCCAGTCTTACTAACCCCCTCTTCAGAGCTCCACTTTCTAGCCTGGTTTAGGAAAACAGCGTCTACCACCTACTTAAAAAGAAAATGAAGCTGTGTTTTCAGAAACGGACACATCATGGGCAGACAGCCTGCAACGACTTGGTTCACGGCCCAATGACACAATGTGCCTCCTGCTGGAGGCAGCCCCGCAGCCCTCCGGCTCCTCCACGGTCACAATTTAAATGGCGATACCAGAGGTGGGTCCCGGAGGAACCCCCGAGAGGTACCGCTGCCGCTTGGGCGGAAAACACGGTCCAGCGAGGAGTCCAGCAAAAAAAGAAGCGGGGGGTCGGGGGTGTAAAGGTGAGTGCGGCAAAGGCAGAGACCCGCAGGGTCACGCGGAAGGAGTCCTCGCAAAGGACCCCCGGAAGGGGCGAGGGGCGCAGCGTACTCACTTCTTGTTGTCAGTGAAGAAGCGGGTCTGGAGCTGGGCCATCGCGGGGGTGCTCAGCAAACTGGCCCACAGAGGCGCGGGGGGTAACGGTCCCACGAGCCCCTCTTCCGAGCGCCGGTCCCTCGGGTTTACAAAAAGAAGCGGCTCACGGTTACCCTGCACCAGGGCCGGGACCCCGCTTGCTCCACCACCACGCGGCGCCCGCCCGGAGCCCAGGCCGCACACATCAACCACCGATTCCCGGATGAGGCGCCAGCGATTAGAGCAGCCGAGCCTTAAAGACACAGCGTCCCTTTCATCTCCAGGGAGTTTTCTGTTCATATAGTTAGGCCTGGGATCGAGAGTGCTCTCGATCAAATTTGCTTCTCTCTCGCCTTCCCTTTTATTACATAACAGGGTGACTTCAGACCCGATATTTCAAACTCGGGTCCCAGATACTACAACCCCCAGAAAGCATCGATTCTCAGACGCTGTAACCGCTGGGAACTGTAGTCTTCTTTGCCACCCTGCCCTCAGGATATCTTACTTGCATAATGAGATTACTTAATTTTTTTTTGTCTGGAATGCTCCCCCCCCCTCATTTTTATTAAACCGTCCCGACTCCAGTCAGATATTTATTATATTTCCTCTTTGTTCCAGCTTTAATTTACTAAAGCCGTTCCGCGTTTATTTGACCACGCATACTCACAAGCAGAGTCACTCTGCCTAGACTATTCGTGGGCTCTCGCCTCTACCTTCAGGGTTTAAATCCAGATGAGAGAAAAATACAGGGCGAAAAAAAGGAACGCAATCCGAGTGGGAACGGACGACGGTGGCCGACAGCGGTCTCCTCTCCGGCCCGCGTTGCGCGCTCTGGGCGGGGCCGCGCCTGCGCACTGTGCCGGTCTCCATGGCGGGGCCTCGGAGCCCAGGCGAGGTTGAGTAGACTCGTTTTGGATTTTCTCCCCTCTGCTCCGGCGCTCCGTGGACGTCCCTCCTCGCCCCGTAGAGCTCCCGGCGGCGGCGGGACTGGGGGAGGTGGAGGTCTGGCGGAGCTGTCGGCGCGGACGGACCGGACGCTGCTTCCCCCCTCAACCCCCTTCCTCCGCCGCCTCCTCCTCCCATCACCTCCCGACCCTCCCGGTCCCTAAGCA
>NW_006287548.1:60167-62524 GCF_000327345.1 Myotis davidii
CGCCCTGCGGAGGGTCGCTGAGCCGAGGACGTGCCGCCGCCGCGGGGAAGGGCCCCGTGTGTGACCCTCCGCGCAACCCCTGGTCCCGGTTTTTAGGGTTCGGGTTTTTGTTTTTTCTCTCTTTATGAGCCCCTTTGTATCTCATATTTAAAAGGGGAAAGGCGTCTTCCCACACCACCTCCGCTTTTTTATTTTTGGGGGGTCTACGTTACCCAGAAGGCTCGTGTCTTATCAGTGACCGAGAATTATTCTAATTAAATGTAGCTGTTTTTGGAGGATGGATGGGTGGAGAGATCCTCTATTATTGAGATTTCAGTCGCTTTTTGAGGCGTCCGCCAGGAAAGCTTCAAGAAACAGCAGGCCAGCATCGGGCAGAGCTGGATTGCAAAATTTGGGGGCAGAGCGGTGTGTGCACAGGTGAAGACAGCTAAAGCTTCCCTTACAAAAAAAAAGTTACTTAAAGATGCACTTTCATTAGATGGGCGTCCGATAGCATATGAGAAGTGATTGCAAGCGAGAACCACTGTTACTGGCGGGCAGCGATGGCGACCCGAGGGCTATTTGGGAACCACGTGCCTGGGTCCTGACGCCGCCGCGGCTGCTTGGGGCGGGGACGAAAGTAGGTTCACAGCTGTGACTGCGAAGCCGCTAACGCTGTCGGAATGCTCCCGGCGTGCATGCTGGGTCCCTGCAGACCACTGTGCGCCCCCTTTGGCTCACCCCCGTTCGTGTGCACCTCTGTGCCACACCTGGACCGGCTGTAAGAACTAAACGCGCCTAGTTAAGTGTTAGCCATGGTTACCGTCGTCATTTAGATGCCAATCACACTCGCTCTGCCCACGTGAACAAGTAGGAATCGCCTCAGGGTAAGAGGAATAAATAAAACCTTTGTGCGCAAGTCCCAGGAAAGGACGGGGCTGGCAACTAAAGCGGTGGTCAGGTCATCATGCGACTCATTGTAATGGTGAGAATGGCATTCCTCGAAGAAGCCAGACCACCGGAGGCTTGAAACAGTTGCTTAGTTGAGGTCTCCCTGTTTCATTCATTCATTTGGTGGCAGTGGGTAGAAGTTTGACAGTTTTAAACATCATTCTTTAACCATTAGTGATTTTTGAGTTACAGCAGTTAAAGTTACCTGAATTCAATGTCATTGAACCTCAAATAAATCTTCAAAAAAGTTATTTTTCAGATAATTTTAAAATTATTGATATCTTATTGCTCAAAATACCTTTAAAAACGTATAGTTAATCAGTAGATTAATACATTTTAAAGTATGCTTTTAAATTTATCAAAATAAAAAATACAGTACCTGGTAAGAATCAATATATAGATTGCTCTTAATTTGAATGAAAAATACCAGAAACTCCGGCCGGGTGGCTCAGTGGTTGAGCGTAGACCTATGAACCGGGAGGTCATGGTTCGATTCTGGTCAAGGGCACATGCTGGGATTGTGGGCTCAATCCCCAGTAGGAGGCAGCCAATCAGTGATTCCCTCTCATCATTGATGTTTCTATTTCTCTCTCCCTCTCTGAAATCAATGAAAAAATATATATGTAAAAAATAAGATACAGAACCTGAAGGCTTAATGAGATGAAACTTGAATTGTCAATGCAGAAATATTGAATTCACTAAAATACATTTTTCATTTGACTGAGAACTTTAAGGAAAAACTAGTTAACAGGTATTTCAAAAATTAAGTAAATACCCAGTATGATGGCTTTTGTATGTTTCAGCAGTGACATGTCTTATATTTGGTGTTGTCTCCATGCAATACCTAAGGTAGTTAGTGTTTTTTCTTTGAGTGTTTTCCTTAAGTTTACTTAGAATATTAACTGCAAGTTTTTGGTTCTTAATGATTTCCTACATGATTCATTTACTACAGTCCTCATGAAGACACATTGTTATTTGGGGAACAACAGCTTGGAATATGTTTGGTGGGTTTTTTTTATTATAGGGTGGTTTTTTTAAATGTATATGATGATATGATGTGGTATGGTATAAAGACAGGGCTTTGGAGTCCAAATTGTTCTGGGTTTTTGTTTTTTTCCTCCTAGTTTGGAATCTGAGCTCTAATGCTCTCTGTGATCTTAAGGAAGTTACTTGAGAGCTTTGGTTTTCTTACCTGCCGGGGTCCAACCCCAGCAGGTCCAGGGGTCCCCAAAGGTGTGGATGGAATCGGCGAAGAAGGAATGACACGGAGACAGCGTTCAGTTGATCAGCAGCCTTGCCAGGATCTCTAGCCACAATCTCCAGCCAAGTACTGTGTCCATGTTCTCTTGCTAGGTTCTCCAGCCAGGTTCTCCAGGTTCTCCAGCCAGGTTCTGTAGCCATGCTCTCACACTAGGTTCTCCAGCCCG
>NW_006287548.1:62559-72263 GCF_000327345.1 Myotis davidii
AGTTACCCGCCTGGCACTTAGTTAAGAGGTTTTATTCCCTCCCTAACTTCAGGGGAAAATCCCTACCTGGGGAAACAACCTTTCTCGGAGAGGTGACCTTGGTTAAAACACAGCGCCAAGAAGGTGAGCAAACATATTAAGAACAGTATGCCATATATGCCAGGTCCCTTGAAACAGTAGGGATAGACCGGCTCCCGGCACTTACCTATAAGTAGAGAAAATAAAATCTGCCTCAGAATCATTGTGAGGACTACATGAAATAACTTGTGAAGTTCTCAAAGAGCAAAGAGGTAAGAAGAGATGTGTATATACAGGAAATGGATAGAAACCAAGATTACAAGGAAATTTATAGGAAGAACAAATTTTAGGTAAAAGAGACACAATACTAGCCTTAAATTATTTTTTTCACTGCAAAAAAGAAGTTAAAATAGGTTATGGTTTCTATATAAATTTGCATACATTTAAATTTTTGATGTTGATTTAGCATGCTATAACTTTCACCCACCTTTAAAAAATTAAATTATTCTATAAAATATTTGTGAACTAGTAGTCTTGATTTAATTTGACACCACTGAGTCATATTAATTTTGTATAGATCATAAAAGGTACATTGTCATTTACCTAAAAGTTGAAAGATATTTTCTAGAGTACTTTTGAGCAATATTTTTTAAAATACATTTTTATTGAAATTTTTTTTTTTTTTTACAGAGAGGAAGGGAGAGGAATAGAGAGTTAGAAACATCGATGAGAGAGAAACATCGATCAGCTGCCTCCTGCACATCCCCTATGGGGTTGTGCCCGCAACCCAGGTACATGCCCTTGACTGGAATCAAACCTGGGTCCCTTCAGTCTGCAGGCCAATGCTCTATCCACTGAGCCAAACCAGTCAGGGCTCGAGCAATATTTTTAAGATGTAGTTAATAAGATCCGACACTGATATTTAATAGCTTTCAAGATCCTTTAAATCTTGAGACTAATCAAGGTACATAGAATTAAAAGAAACTCTTAAGAGTAAACCTCAAGTGGCTTTATTCTTTAGCCTGACCTCTTTGGGGATTTATTTCAGACTGTTGGTTTTAATGGAAAAATTTACACAAAAGCCTATGGGCAAAAAACAACAACCACAGAATAATTTGATACTAAGACAGATGTTTAGAAATTGCAGCTGAGAATTGCCTCTAAATTTTTGAACAAATAGAAATGCAGTTGAGTAAAATCAAAACAGCAGTAGCCCCGACATGGTCCACAGAGATGTGAATGACTGTAGCCTGAATGGTCACTTCCCCTCTGCCATGTATGAAATACGTATAAACAATAAAAAGTCCCTTCTCTCTATAAATTAAAACAACTTCTAACAACACTTTCTTCCTAATCTATCCACTTTTTTAATGGAATGTGAAACATTTTAGAAAGCAATTTGCCAGCAGAATTTAATGCCTTAGCGTGTGTTCTGAAGTCCAGTCATTAACTACATGTAGTATATATTCAATACTTTCTCTTTTCTGTTCTCTTATCCAAGCCCAATACTACTTGATTAAGAAATAAGCTTGTCAAATCAATTCCAGGATATTACTGGGAGTAGGGTATGGGGAGGAGGGCTTTATAGCTTCTATAGCTTCAAAAGTTGCTGTGCTCCATTAGTAAATACTTTTCATTGTGGACAAAAATGTAATCTGCTGCGGAGGTCTTTGTTTCAGTAGTTCTAGAATGTGAGAGTTGAGACAAAAACTAAGTCCAAATGTCTGATTTTATATAAAGAAACAGAAGTTAGATCACCTACCACAAGACAAGGGCAGTTCTAGTAAAGTCAGTTCTAGCCTTCAGTTCTTGTCAATTGAGTCTAACTGATGGTTCCACTATACCAGGCTTGCAATGGCTATTTTATAATAGAACTGTATAACAAAATCTAGTATTTTTCTTTATATGTAGGAAAATAAGATAAACATTGAATGTGTTCTCATTACAGAAAAAAATGCTGCTATGAAGACATAATTATATCTCTCATATAAATGAAGCTACTACTGTCATGATTTTAGTGCTGCAGAAAGGATGAACTTCAGTGGACAAGAGGGCATTTTGAGGGGGAGTAGGATGCTTGAGGCCTGGAATTTAAATTCGAGCTACTTCCTGAAGGTAATAATTTTATTTTTAACTAATTGAAAGCAACAGCTGTCATAAAAGTTCACAATTGTTTATTATGAGTTAAGGGAAAAGTCACAGTACACTAGAGGTTCTCAACCTGTGGGTCGCGACCCCTTTGGCAGTCGAACGACCCTTTCACAGGGGTCGCCTAAGACCATCCTGCATATCAGGTATTTACATTACGATTCATAACAGTAGCAACATGACAGTTATGTAACATGAAGCAACATGAAGTAGCAACGAAAATAATTTTATGGTTGGGTCACAACATGAGGAACTGTATTTAAAGGGCCAGAAGGTTGAGGACCACTGCATTACACTTTCTATATAGGTACTTTGTTATGTTTGTGGTTACTTGTTGGCAAAGAACATTTTATACCTAGATATTTGATATTAATATCCTCATTCTTTAAAAAAACCTTTACTTTGACATGATAAAAGGCAATGCACATTGCTTAGAAGGATTAGGGAAGGAAGGAGTAATACTTTACACTGCATTCAAGTTATTTTTTAAAACAGTGGCCTGTACCTGGGATTCAGGTTCCAGCTCCACCCCTGTCCAGGTGAGGATTAACAACAACAAAATCAATGGAAAAAAAGGTTATCTGTATCTTAAAAATGTACTTTTAATTTCCAATTCAGCAGTGGGTTAGGTCAAGAGATACTGAAACCCAGTTTTACGTATAGAAACTACTTTAAGTAGTATTTTCCCAGTGTAATCAGAAAAAGTGATACTAACCCATAGAATAGGTATATTGTAGTATATACTGAAAGGAAATTTTTGAGTTTTGAGGTCCCAGAAGACATTAGAAAAATAAGGTACCTTTCTTCCATTGGCAAAATCCCAGTCTGGGCAAAGTTCGGAAGTAAGTGGTTTAGTTTGGCAATCTTCCTGGTTTTAACATCGCCCACCTCTTTATGAGTGCACTTCCAGGGCGTTCATCCTGCCCTAGATCCTCACTGCAGCATCTAGCTCAGGCCTGCTGTATCCCCCCCCCCCCCTTTTTTTTAAAATTAGTGCTCTGAGCCTCAGATGTACTTGCTGTCTCACCTTCGAACTTTTCATGGTAGCTGTTTTTAACTTAAAGGAAGAAAGCTATCTTTATGTAAATTAACACAAATTTGTTAATGACTGCTACTCTTTCCAAAGTTTTCTTTTTGAGAGAAAATCCTTATTAACTCCAATGAAAATGTCATTGATGAGCCCTGGCCGGGTAGCTCAGTTGGTTAGTGTCATCCCTGTACACCAAGGTTGCTAGTCCCATCCCAGTCAGAGCACATACAAGAAGCAACCAGTGAATGCATAAATAAGTAGAACAACAAATCAGTATTTCTCTCCCTCTCCCTACCTCTCTCTAAAATAAATTTCATTGATGAAATTTAAGTTAGGGTAAGAGAAATTAAATAAATGAAAAGAAATTTTAGTCCAGAAGAGATAATTTGTAATAAGACCAGGCACCTTAGGAAGAGTTTAAGTTTTTAGAATTCTTGCCCCTTAGCTATTTGTAGTTTTTAAGTCTTGAATCTATTTACAGGATGTTTTCTCAGTGGGCAATGCCTGCATAATTAGAGCTCAGTTTTCTGGTGAAGTAAGAGGTCTTAGATTTCTTGCTGGAGAGCTTTTGGGTATTAGGAATGCCTCTAATTAAATTATAACCAAGGAAAAGTTGAGAACAAAGAACTTTTAGCATCTTTAATTTGTTAACCTATCAAAAAAATATTTAAAGAGACTAATGAAGGAAGGAGGGAGCTTTGTTACCTCAAAAGAGTTTCTATTATAAGAATGAAGTGTAGGCTTTGAGATCATTACATGTAGATTTGAGTGTTTGGCCTCTTAATGTATTTGTAATCTTGATAAAGTTACGTAATTGCCCGAGTCTTATTTTTTATATGGAAATTGGAGAAAGTAACTGAATCACAGGGCTGTTGAAGAGATCAAATAAGTAAGCCAATCTAAGAAAGTTATAAAATAAAATTTTTCTCTTATAGCTTGAGAGGTAACTACAATTTTTTGGAATTTTGGTAATAAATTAGATTATAATACAAGTAATTTAAAATCTTAAAGGAGAAGCAATTTAAAGATATTTCATAGTTATATATTAAAAATAAGAGTGATTTTATAGCCTATTACAATTTATATTTGAGGTAGAATAGTTACTATATTTTGGAAATATGAAATGGCTAACCTTGTAGATTTTTAAAAAATGGTTAATTTTATAAATGAATATTTGCATACTGTCACAGAAAAATATGTATTCAAATATGTATACTACTAAATAAATCTCAAGTACAAGGTATAAATTTAAATTAGGATTTAGGGTGATGAAATTATTGTGTATCCTGATTGTGGTGGTGATTACATGGACATGTGTATTAAAATCCATAGATTATATACACATAGAAAAGTTCAATTTAGTGCATATTAATTGAAAAAATAAAATTTTAATGATTTAAAAAAATTTATGCTGTCTTTTAAAAAATAAAATAAAATGGTGGGTTCTTAAAAAGATTCTATGAGATTTACTTTATATTATAAATTTTCAATGGTATTCTTTACCAGTTTCATTTTAACCTTACGCCAGTTTTAAGACATAAAACGTTTGTGTGTGTGTGTGTGTGTGTGTGTGTGTGTGTGTTTAGATAATACAGAATCCTATACTCACTACAATATAGTAGGTCAGAGTTTGTGAACCTAAGCAACATTGGTCTTTTTGTTGTGGTGGCTGTCCAGTGCGTTTTAAGATTTTTAGCAGTATCCCATTAGATACCAGTAGCACTCCTCCACTCTTCCCCAGCCGCCGTACTGACAACCAAAAATGTTTGCAGACATTGCTGAATGTCCTTGAGGGGTGGGGAGTGGGCAAGGAGACAAAATCACCACAGTTGAAAATCACTGTACTAGGCCTTAGTAGCTCAAACTTTGGAATACATATTTCTTTATTTGCAAAGCTTGACTGATTGTATATTATGGTGAGAGTTCTGTATACCTAATCTCCACCTATACCAAGAGATCTTTTTAAAAATTATTTAATGCTACAATATGGTACATCCAACTCATAAAGTTAAAAGGCTTTACTTTTATTAAAGCTTTGTAAAATGAAAGTTTTAGAAGTATTTGAAGGGTATAACAGTATATGCCACATAACAGCAGTCTTAATAAGCCAGTATATGAGTGGAAAGATTGGAAGAAGGAACTGCATGGTACTATGTCCTGCCTTGAATATGTTCTGGTGCCTTGGCAAATCATTTAACGAAAATGTTTATTATTTATAGAGTGGGAATGACTTAACCTAAATCGTATAGGGTAACAGAGTAGGGGAAGTGAGTGATTTGATTTAGACATAAATTATGTAAAAACATTAAGGCTTTAATTGATCAGATATTTGAACTCTTTCAGCTCTTAAATAATAGAAGAAAATGGAATTGAACATGATGTCAGCATGGAACAGTCTAATGATTCATTAATAGTCAACCATAATGATTCCGAAGATTCAAAAACAGATTCTCAGGTAATTTGAGGTAGGGATTCAACTGGGAACTTTTTCCCATTCTAAGGGAAAACAACATGCCATTTAACAACTTTTTATGCTGAAGGAATACTGTTATACTTAATGTATTCAAGAATTTTAACATTTTATTTTTCACAGTTCTATCATATTTAGTTTTGTATATTCATAACATTTTATACCCATGAAATCCTTATGTTGAATTATATTTCATCACTTGAGGTTGAATATAATAAAAATCAATTTCACTTAAGAACTGTTTTCTGTGTATATCAGTCTGTGAATTGACAACTTTTGCAGTGTAAAGTGGATAATTAACTGAAAAAAAGTCTTCATTTTTATTATAAACATTCTGTTTTTTTTAAAAAATCGTTACGTTTTACAAACATCCAAGTGATTATTTATTATTTTTTTGCAAAGCATTCAACCTGTATCGACTCCAGGGATCCTTCCTTTGGACAAAATAGTTCTGATAGAGTTTTACCCGTCACTACTCATGAAGCAGATAATTCTCTCACATCACAGAATATACCAGGGCCCCTGACTCAGGCACAGACTCTTTCTGCAGAGCAATTTCACCTAGTGGACCAAAATGGGCAACCTATTCAATATGAACTTCAGTCATTGGAGGATTCTAATGCACAAATGGTGAGTATATTTTATAAAGAACGAGTTTTAGCCCTAACCAGTGTGTTCAATGGTTAGAGTGTCAGCCCACACACCAAAGGGTCATAGGTTCGATTCCTGGTTAAAGGCACATACTTGCATTGCGGGGGTGCTGTGGGGGCAACCAGTCAATTTGTCTCTCTTCTCTCTCCCTCCCTCCCTCTCACTCTCCCTTTCTCTCTCTCTCTCCACCCCCTCCTTTCCACACTCTCTAGAGAAAATATTCTCTGGTGAGGACTAACTATATATATGTATGTATGTATATATATATGTATATATGTATATATATATGTGTAGTTTTACTATTTGTGTTTGAAGATTTAAAAATTTGCATTTCTTATCAAACATTCGAGAGTCACATTGACTGGTTGCCTCCCACACATTGACATTCCTCTAAATTTAAAGCAATGGGTTCAGTATTAACCTGAAAAAAAGTATAATGTATACTTTTCTCTATGCTTTTAGATTTTTTGGAACTTTGTAGTATTCCCTATAGACCAAGACAAGATATATATAAATGCAGAGATATAAAAACAAATACTGTTTAATTAGGCATCTAAAAAGTTACTGTTTTTTTAACTAATAAAATGACTTAAAATATAGATGATTACCACACAAATAGGACAAACATGTATAGGTAAGACAATAAATACAAAAAAGTTAATACATTTGACATACAATATGACAGTCAGAGCCTTGTCATATTACTGAGTCATTTGATCTCACCCATGTGTAATGACTACGATCATAGGTGGTTAAGATCATAGGACATAGGGTCAAACTTCCTGTTTTGAATTCTAGCTTTATCAGTTAACAGTTGTGAGACTTTGGAAAAATTTTTATGTATCTCAGTGTTTTCATCTATAAAATGAGGGAAATAATAGTGTTGACCAAAGAGACAGGCATGTCTTTAATGATTTAAGTAAGAACTCTTAAATTAGTATAGGCTTATGCATTTGATTTCTTTTTTAATGAATCCAAGATGATTGTTGCCAGCTCATCAGAAAATGGACAGATGCTTCGTGTAATTCCATCTACCCAGACAGGAATGACACAAGTGATTATACCTCAGGGGCAACTTGTGGATATGAATAGTCCTCAGGGTGAGTAATAATGGGAGATAGGGAATTTTAGAATGCTTTAAAGAAAAAGATATACACTTAGAAAAATCACCTCATGAAAGTCAGTGCTAAAATTGATTTCTTTTGGTAAGGTTGTGAACTGAATAATTAGAAAAAATTTCTTAGCCCAAATAAATTTTAAGTTCATTTTTCAACTCCTGTCTAGGTTAGCTGTCTATTTCATTTTGGAATTCTATGAAGCTGGTTGACTCTTGCTTCCTCCCAAATGACCAGTGAGCATAAAATAAATTATTAATTATGATAACAGTAATAATACCAACAATAATAACAAGAATATAGTGCTAATAGCTACTGGAGAAGATTTTACATTAGTATTTTTATGTATTTTTATCAGTATTGTTGTTAGTCATATCACTTATTACTTTTTTTAATGATTCTTTTCATCCTCTTTGCTATTTTCCTTCTTTCTTTGTTCCTTCAATTTCAGAAAGGAGACTCATATTTCCAGTTTCTTTTTATTTTACTTTTTCTCCACATATTAATGATAACACTATACTCTTCCTTTTGCTTCCCTTGCCATTTCATCTATTTGAATCTCTTTTCTAACATCATAGTTACACTCTTCTGTTGCTTGTTCATAGTTATGATTTAGGGTAGATATTTTTACCTTAATGTTTATGATTCTTTGTCTTTGTTAACAGTTGTTAAAACAAAAACATAAGGGAAAAAAACATAGTTTGCAGAAAACATAGTAAACATGGTATAGAAACAAAAACAAGAGTCAGTTTTATATTTTCCTATTATGTATAATCGGAAATTATACAGACTCTATGTATAACAATTATTTCTACCACTGTTATATCTTAGATGTTCAATATAAGTTCCAAAAACTAAATTACAGAATTTTAGTAGTCAGTATTATAATTGGAAAGTAAACAAGTTTATCAGAGAAATTCTCAATAAAGCACTGTAAGGTTTATTGTCTTTAGCTTCAGAACATATCTTCCCTTTCCTGTTTCAAATATTAAAGTTTTAGTTAGTTACATTCTCATGGTCTTATTCAAGATAGTGATGTTGTTTTGTTCTTGTGATTGTGGTTAAGATGCCTCTGAAGAGAAACCCAGCAACAGAAACTTACCAACTGCAAGACTGGATGCACTCGCCGACCATAACAGTAGTTACATTCTGCATCCACAAGCATCCCTCACATTGCCCCAAAAGACAGTGACCAGGTGAGTCAAGGGGACAGGAGCTCATCTTTTGTTACCACCATGGAAATACAGTTTTTTAATTATTACATCTAAAGCTGGCTGACTGTAGAAAAGATCAGAAATTCAGGAACTACAATAGACTGTCATCAAACATATCTTTATTTTAATGGCTTCTTAAAATAACACTTTATAATAATTTGTAATAGTTTATAATGTAAACATGGCTTTTTAAAATATATTTTTATTGATTTTAGAGAGGAAGGGAAAAGGAGAAAGAGATAGAAACATCAATGATGAGAGAGAATCACTGATTGGCTGCCTCCTGCACGTCCCACACTAAGGATTGAGCTTGCAATCTGGGCATGTGCCCTGACCGGGAATTGAACTGTGACCTCCTGCTTCATAGGTAGATGTTCAACCATTGAGCCATGCTGACCGGGCTAGACATGGTTTTTGTATTATTAGTATTTTTTAATCTATGAAAATATTTTTAAATTTACATAATACTTAGGACCTTTAGTCTTAGAACTTGACATAATATCATGCTATTCCTTTATGTTTTTATTTATTTTAAAGAGAGGGGAAGGGAGAAGGAGAGAGAGCTAGAAAAATCAATAAAAGAGAAACACCCATGAACTGCCTCCTGCACAACCTCTACTAGGGATTGAACCCGCAGCCCTGACATGTGCCCTGACAGGGAATCGAACCTCTTGGTGCATGCCTGTATACTCAACCACTGAGCTATACTGGCCAGCTATCATGCTATTCTTAACAAGTCACCTGAAGATGTTTTATTAGCTCATTTTTAATAAATGAAAATAATTATGTAATGAGAAAAATATAAAATACGATTTTAACAAGACAGATAAAATACTTGAATTGTTGGAACTACAGGTACATGGAAGCACAAACTTGGGCATCCAAGTCTGTCATTATTATTCTAATTTCTTATTGATGACCTCAATATTTTGTCTTTGAAACTGCCTAAGAGAATAAAGCAGTTGAATGCCATGTATATGTGTAATTTGTAACGTATATTTAAATATTTTTCTCCCCGGTCTCAGAATGCTTGAAGAACCGTTTCTGGCTCCTCTCCA
>NW_006287548.1:74018-76130 GCF_000327345.1 Myotis davidii
CCTTTTGATATTATGCTGAAAATAAAAAATAATATTGAGATTCCAGGTACACCTCTTTAATAGAAATTAAACAGTAAGCAATTTTATTATTTTAAATATGTATATCTCTTGTGTTTTGATTTTGTTTTTTTATCCAATCTCCAGATATTCTCTCCTCTTTTGATTTGTCTTGTGGTACAAATTTATGTCCGTTTTATATAACTTATAACACTTGAGTTACTATATAGAATTGTGTATAATCAAGGGTTTATATAGAATTTTAATATCAGGGTTCTCAAGCAACAGATGCATTATATACAGTATTCTCAAACACTAGTGTTTACTAGAACAGTAGAGTTTCAGACAATTCCCAGAGATTTACCCTAAGACCAGTCAGACCCCACAGAACCTAAAAATAAGTGATTTATTCCAGGACTATGTGGGCACTGATTCAGCTGGAAGAGTTGCAGCCTCATCCTGTACCTCTGAGGGTAAAAAGAAATACTTAGAGGAAGATAAGATAAATGTAGCTTGTGCCCAGGTTTATCAATATTCTACAAAAGAAATGCAGCATTTTTCACTACCCTAGTTCTAATTCCTTTTTAACTCTTCACAAATAGCCACTACATGAATTTGGTGTGTATCTTTCCAGTCTGTTTTTATACTTTACGATACATATTTGTATCTATAATTATATATTTTGTTGTTTTGAATATTTGTAAATAGTAAATTGTAGACATTATTATGTACATTTTTTACTCACCCTTTGAAATCTATCCATATTGATACTTTTATTTATTTGTTTTTAATGAAATCTTTCTTGTTCAGATTATTACATTCGTTCCTCTTTTTTCCCCCCATAACTCCCCTCCTCCCAATGCCTGTCCCACCATCCGCCCTCCCTCCCCACCCACTGTCCTCATCCATAGGTGCACGATTTTTGTCCAGTCTCTTCCCGCATCTCCCACACCCTTTCCCCCCACAAGAATAGTAGTCCATTCCCTTTCTATTACCCTGATTCTATTATGATCACCAGATTATTTATTTCCAACACACCTATATGGGCCTGCCGTCTTAGGAGTTGTGAGGTGAGTTAAAAACAACCCTTAACTAGATTCACTTAATGAATTACAATTCATCCCAAAATGTCCACCTTTTTTTGTTTCTTAATCCTCAATGGATGGTATTTTTCCATTGATTTTTAGAGAGAGTGTAAGGGAGAGGGAGAGATAGAGAGAGAGAGAGAAACACCGATGTGAGAGACACATCGATTGGTTGCCTCCAGCATGCACCCTGACCGGACCGGGGATTGAGCCTGCAGCTGAAGTACGTGCCCTTGACTGGAATCAAATCGGTGACGCTTCAGTCTGCAGGCCGATGCTCTATGCACTGAGCCAAACCAGCTAAGGCCCAAAATGTCTACTTTTGAAAACGACTAGCAGAGGCTGTATCTCTCATCTATTCTTTTATTCCTTAGAGTTTGTATGATCTATTAAAGTAGAGATAATATAAATCTTCTCACTTCACTATCATTTCTTCCCTTGTCTTTCATGAAAATATAAACATGGCTTTTTAATATATATATACTTTTATAGATTTTAGAATGGGAAAAGGAGAGAAACATCAATGATGAGAGAGAATCATTGATCAGCTGCCATCATTTTTCTCTACTTTTGATCTTTTGACCATTCCTTCTCTTTCTTTGCTTGTGCTTATTTATTTTCATCTTCTCAGTGGAAATTCTTCAAAGTTCACTGTTTGACTTTATTTTATTTCTCTACATTTTATCCCTTGTACAGCTTATCAACTTTGTTGACTTTCAACTATCACTTTTATAAAAATCCCCAAATATATATCACCAGTTTCTTCCTTTTTTATTTCATTTTATTGAATTTATTGAATGACATTGATTAATAAAATTATATAGGTTTTAGGTATACAATTCTATAATACATTATATGTATACTGTATTGAGTGTATATACATACAGAGAAATATATATATATACTTGTCTATATTCTAAGCATCTACATTCAAAAGGGGAAACCAAGTTAATTAGTAAATTCTGTGTCCATTAGATAAAAGTATTTATGCTAATTTCCACAAACTAAGAAAAAGAAAAACCCATTACAC
>NW_006287548.1:76258-77655 GCF_000327345.1 Myotis davidii
GAAATAAATGTTAGGGACCCTGAGAGTTTAGAAGAGCAAGAGGCTTTTGTGAGCATTTTTTAAAAACCAAAGGCCATATCATGAAGGTACCTATATATTCCCAATTCTGTTCTTCAGGCACCCAACTCTGTCTGTTCTAAATTCCATTCATTTTGTAATTGGCTTCAGGAAGGCATTTGATAAACTCAGTCCTTTAAAGATGACTAGAGCTGGTATGTGATCACCTGTACTCCACACGACTGGTCGCTATGACACTCACTGACCACCAGGGGGCAGACGCACAATGCAGGAGCTGTAGCTGTCGCGATGTGCCCTGGCCATTTACAAAGAAATGGCAGTGTGGACCAGGTGCCGACAAAGCAACACTCGGCTTCCCCCAAGTGGGACTCAGGCCCCACCACACCCCGGAGGACAGCCCACCAAATCGCAGCCAGCGCTGCTGAGACCCCATGGTTATATGTATACTGTATTGAGTGTATATACATACAGAGACATATATATATATACTTGTCTATATTCTAAGCATCTACATTCAAAAGGGGAAACCAAGTTAATTAGTAAATTCTGTGTCCATTAGATAAAAGTATTTATGCTAATTTCCACAAACTAAGAAAAAGAAAAACCCATTACTTATTTTTGGCATTTAAGGTCAGACAGGAATTCCAGAGAAGGATCTTCATGAAAAGAATGCTAATATAATGAACAAATTCTTTGACATCATTTTTATATAAGATAATCACAGTTTTCATAGGTTTTCAAACAAATTCATGGCATAATATCAAAATCAGTTTCATTAAAGAAGGCTCACAGGGAACCAGTACCTTGTGGCTAGTTTTATGCTGATTTGGTTGGATATGGGGGGAGAATTTTAAGTATCTGGAAGAATGGATACATGATATATTCTTCAAGCTATTTTCCTTAAAGATTACTTGTCTCTAACAAAATTTTGATAAAGTCAATATGGCAGTGAGTTTGGCATTCTCTAACAAATACCTGGACAGTATCTATTTGATGACGCTAGTTGAATTCAGACCAGATCTGCTGGTTGTAATAGACCATTGCTCTGAAGGAGAAATGACATTGTCTTTTGAGAGCTGATGAGTCTTTTATCTTGGACAATCACCTCATTAAATTTTTTGTACAATGAAGCATATTTGCTAATGATTTTGTTATTTAATTTTACTACATGCAGAAAATTGGAGATTCATACCGGGGCTACTGTGTAAGTGAGACTGAATTAGAAAGTGTTTTAACATTTCACAAGCAGCAAACACAGAGTGTTTGGGGGACTCGCCAATCTCCAAGCCCAGCCAAGCCAGCTACACGTTTGATGTGGAAATCCCAGTATATCCCATATGATGGAATTCCATTTGTCAATACAGGTACTTTTTAAAAGA
>NW_006287548.1:81929-82443 GCF_000327345.1 Myotis davidii
GAGGAAGGGAGAGAGATAGAGAGTTAGAAACATTGATGAGAGAAACATCGATCAGCTGCCTCCTGCACATCTCCCACTGGGGATGTGCCCGCAACCCAGGTACATGCCCTTGACCAGAATCGAACCTGGGACCTTTCAGTCCGCAAGCTGACGCTCTATCCACTGAGCCAAACCGGCTTTGGCCCATTTCATCTTTAAGAGATTCTCACAAGTTGTTCACTAAAGTGGTTGTACAAGTTCAAAAATTCCTTCTCTCAATTGTTTTTGGCCACATGTGTTTTAGAAGTTTGAATTTTTGGACTATAATAATGTAATGTTACAAAATACTTCTAGCATGTATTCTGTAGACAATCTATATATATAAAAGCCAAGCAACTGGAACGATCGGAATGACCGATCACTATAATGTGCACAGCAGCGGCCAACCAACCCCAATAGGCACCCCCAACCGCCCGCAGCCCCTCCCCCCACCTGGCCCCACCCGTGTCAGGCCTCTAGTCTATATATATAAAAG
>NW_006287548.1:82786-83663 GCF_000327345.1 Myotis davidii
GAAGCGAGACAGTCCTGCTTCTCCCGTTTGAGTCTGGGTCCCTAGAGACCCACCCGGATCTGGAGCTCAGAATCTGAGACTCCCTCCCAATTGAAAACGCCAACCGCGCCCTCCTCCGTCAGCCTGTTCCGCACGCACTCCGCACCTGAATATTTCACTTCAGCACTGCACCTCCTCTGAGTCGGGGAATGATATTCTCTTTCCTCCTACTTGTAGAATTTCCACTCAACCAGCCTTCCTGTGGTTCTGGATGATGTTCGTTCCGTCTTCTGGGGGTATTTTGATTTGGTTGTTCAAGGCAGCAATCTCCGGCGTTAACCTATGCCGCCATCTTGGTTCTCCCATATTGATACTTTTAAATCCCAGTTAACTCAACTTAGTTATTATATAACAGTCCAGCATATGACCAAAACACAATTACTTTTCTATAAATAATCATTCAGGTCTCCAGCTTTTCAATATTACAAATGCTATAGTCAGACCTCCACAAATACATTTTTGTTGAAAAGATGTAATTATGTGTTAAAGTGGAATTACTGAGTTGTGACTTATGCCCATTTCATCTTTAAAAATATATATATATATATTATTGATTTTTTACAGAGAGGAAGGGAGAGAGATAGAGAGTTAGAAACATTGATGAGAGAAACATCGATCAGCTGCCTCCTGCACATCTCCCACTGGGGATGTGCCCGCAACCCAGGTACATGCCCTTGACCAGAATCGACCCTGGGACCTTTCAGTCCGCAAGCTGCTCTATCCACTGAACCAAACCTGTTAGGGCCACAAGTCATTCTTGATAGTGTGGTGTCACTAACCAGAGAGATTCCAGAAACATATGCTTGGTTGTTAAACAAGGAGTGGCTATTATTATGTA
>NW_006287548.1:84369-85315 GCF_000327345.1 Myotis davidii
GTGATCTACAAAAACAATCTGCTTTGTGTTGATATTTACTGCTGTGTTGCTGACAATTACCTGAAAGAGAAGTTGGGGTGCTTTACTGGGTTGGAAAAAGTTTAGCTAAATCAGAAGGCAGGTCTAATTAAGCAAGTTTTTTGTATATATATAAAAGGCTAAGTTGACTCGTACATGCATGATACATATAAAGCTTGTGCTGGTGCCAATCGCACGCATATGTTTCCATCTGTCATTGTTGATGGTGAATTTGGTTGACACTTCTATTATAGAGAAATGGCAAATAGCGATATTAAAATATTTCTTCTAATTAATTTCCTTTCAATGTACACGAATTTGTGCACTGGGCCACTAGTAACACATAATCAAACAGTAATATTTTATGGATAGTTACACTAAGGAAGAAATCAAGACAACAAATCGCTTCATAAAGTTCAGGTCAGATTTTGCAAGTAAATGGGTTCCAAAAAATTTTATTTTTTGAGCTTTTTAGATTCAGAAACATACACAAAGCATTGATGACCTGTACCAATTTTTACTCCTTTCGGCAATGTAGGAAAATTTCCTTTTCCCACATTCGCTCTATGATTTAGCATTGTTATTCTTTTTTTAAATATATTTTATTGATTCTTTACAGAGAGGAAGGGAGAGAGATAGAGAGTTAGAAACATCGATGAGAGAGAAACATCGATCAGCTGCCTCCTGCACATCTCCTACTGGGGATGTGCCTGCAACCCAGGTACACGCCCTTGACCAGAATCGAACCTCGGACCTTTCAGTCCACAGGCTGACGCTCTATCCACTGATCCAAACCAGCTAGGGCTTATCTCATTCTTTGTCTTAAAGGGAAGAATGTTAGCATTTCATCATTAAGTATGATGTCTGTTGTGTGGGTTGTTTTTTTTTTTTCTTGATACGTCCTCTTTAAAAATGCTTATTGTTATTT
>NW_006287548.1:85417-89196 GCF_000327345.1 Myotis davidii
GGCCTCTAGTGTGTGTGTGTGTGTGTGTGTGTGTGTGTGTGTGTGTGTGTGTGTGTGTGTATATATATATATATATATATGGAGAATCCCATTATCATACTTTAAAAGAATTACCAGTAATTTCTTAATGTCATAAAATGTCCAGTGTTCCCATTCTTCCATTTATCTCAATTCTTTTCTCCATAGGTTTGTTCAAATTTACATCCAAACAGAGGTCAAAGATTATATTTGGTTAAAATATATCTTACATTTATTTTTATCTAAAAGTTTCTGTCCTGTTTCCCCTCAGATAGTTTGTTCTGTAGAGTTTGCCATAGTCTGTATTTTGCTGGTTCTATCTCTGGTGTAATTTAACATGTTCTTTTATCTCCTCTACTTCCTATAAGCTGTTAGATTTAGAGGCTTAATTAAGTGAAGATTCAGTTTTCATAAAAGTATTTTTTGCAAGAATACTTCATAAGTTCTGCCTCTTTATTGCTACCTACGTGTCACACCTTTTAGTGATGTTAACTTGATCATTGTAGTCAGTTTTTTTAGATTATTGTCAATTTTTAAAAATGTTTGCCATTTGAGGAATGTGAGATAGTATTTTACTATTGTTTCAATTTGTATTTCCCTCTTTACTAGTGAAGTTGAACATCTTTTTGTTTGTTACCTTGATATCCTTTTTCTTTCTGAATTGCCTGTTCTTAGCCTTTGCCCATTTTTCTGTTTGGTTGTTTCTTTATTTAAAAAAATTATTTATGGTTCTTCATATTCTACATTTTAATCTTTTGTTAGGTGTCTTATAAAATACTATTTTTCAAACTGTTGTTTTTACTTTACCTTTATGGTGCCTTTTAAATACAGGTTTTACATTTTAATGTCAGCTTTATCAACATTTTAATTTATGATTTGCATTTTTGTTTTTATATTTTAGAAGTTTGCTGTACCCTAGAATAGGATATTCAACTTAAAATCTTAACTGTATAGTTTTTACATCTACTTATTTGTATTATCTATTACTGTGTAACAAAGTACCCCGCACTTGAGGCTGAAAACAACAAGCATTTACCTCACAGTTTCTGGGGGTCAGCCGTCCAAGGATGGCTAAGCAGGTGGTTCTGTCTTAGGTTCTCTTACAAGCCTGCAGTGAAGGTGTGGGCTGGAGCTGCAATCATCTCGTGTGTGCCTGGGGGGGATCTGCTTCCAAGCTCACACATGCAGCTGGTAGCAGACCTTATTCCTTGACACAAGGGTCCCTACACAGAGCTGCCTCGCTACGTGACGCTGATTTTTCCCAGAGAGAGCAATCCAAGCAAGAGAGTATTCAAGATGGAAGTCACAGACTTTTTAAATAACCTAACATAAGAAATAATGCCCTGTCAATTCATCTATGTTCGTTGGAAGTTAGTAAGTCTAGCCCATGCTCAAGGGAAGGGAATCACGCAAGGACATGAGAACTAGGAGGCAGGGATCATTGGGGGTCATCTTAGTGACTGGTTATTACATTATTATAACAGCCCAAATAGAAAAAAGGAAATAAGTAATTATAAAAGGAAATATAATTTTAAATGACATTATTTATTCACAAATACAGCATGTGCTAATTTCTATTTATAAAATAGTAAATTTTATTAAAATCATATGTATGTTGTAAATACCAGTTGACATTCAGTAAATGTAATACTCATTTACTTAACATAATGTGGTACGTTTGCTAAATATTACAATCAACTTTTAAATTTATTTGTACACTTTTTTTTACCCAGATTAATAAATATTTATTACATATATGAATGAACAAAGTGAATAATATAAAAACAAGATGAAATGCAATTTTGGTTGACTTTCAGCAGTTTATAGGGCAAATTTACACTTTTGTTTAATTAATGGACATGCAAACTTTTATCAACCAGCTTCCAAAATTTTAATAAGTTGTATTGCTGTATTCTTTCCTTAAAGTTGTGTAATAAAGTATAGATTTTGATATAGCCACCACCAAGTTATTTTTAATCTAGTACCCAGAATGGATAGATACTTGATATAATATCAGTAACTGGTCTTGGCCCACAGGGAGTAGAGCCGTGGTAATGGAGTGTCAGTATGGGCCAAGGAGAAGAGGTTTCCAGTTAAAAAAGATCAATGAGCAGGAAAGCAGGCCTTGTCACCTCTACAAAGCCACTTGTCCAGCCCGGTAAGCTTTCATTTCTTTCTTTCTTATTAAGTACTTATTTTTGAATAGCTAATATTCACTTTTTAAAGTTTTAGCTCCAAAAAATATACAGTGAAATCTGATTTTCTTCTTATCCTTGCTTCCTTGTCCCTCTTTAAAGCAGCAACTCTTACCAGTTTCTTGAATAACCTTCCAAAGTTATTCTGTGTATATGAATATGTATATATATATATGTGTGTGTGTATATTCATATACATATATGTTCTCCTTTACTCTCATATATATGTGTATGTGTGTGTGTACACTTTATTTTAATAAGTCGTATTGCTGTATACGACTTTACCCTCATAAATGTTAAATATCTCAGTAAAACCTACTAATATTTTCTTTTTTTAAAGTTCGGTAGGAGTGTACCTTCTTTCCTTCTATAAATTCACACTGATTTATTTTCATTCTGAATGCCCATTGTTATTGTTTACTAGACAGCTATTATGCTTCAGACTAGTTTGAATGTAATGATATATATACTACTATACACTTTGCTTTTCTTCATTCCAAATATATCCGAAAGCTGTCATAACTGTATATAAAAGCACTGGTTATTTCTTTAAAAACATTTTTACGTTTACTTTTAAAATTGAGATATAGTTGACATATAACATATTAGTTTCATGGCTCCTTCTTTTTAATAGCCATATAATAGTCTATTTATAGACTATTTACTTAATTTATCATTTATTTAATTAGACTTGTAAATTTTCAGCTGATTTTTGCATAGGGTAATAGATCTAAAACTTTACATGTAACTTGGGAGAAAAATTTCTATGTATGAAGAAATAATTTTATTCTCTATTTTTTTTTTTGTGAAATATATTTTATTGATTTTTTACAGAGAGGAAGGGGGGGAGATAGAAAGTTAGAAACATCAATGAGAGAGAGGCAAGGATTCTCTATTTTTTTTATAAGTACTTCCTGAGTATCTACTCTGTGCCCAGCAACTACATTTGGGTGCCATGGAAAGTAGGGAGACTAAAAGAAGTATAAGATTTTCCTTAATCATGTAGAACTTAAAATGATGTTGGACTAGATCAATAAACAACACTTTTAGAGGACATAATAGTATACAGTATGGATTAGCTAACTATCTTCAGAGAGAGAATATAACCATGCAAACACATTAATAGGACAGAATGTATGGAAAGCCTGGATGCTGAGGTTTAGATTGAATTTGGATAGGTAGAGAGTTAAAGGAAATTAACTGTAGGCTAGGAAGACTATATAAATAAAGATAGGCATGATTGTATATTTGGTACTAGTATTAGAGGAAGAAGGATGATTTCTCCATTGAGGTGATATAACCTTCATAGGAAAAGCAATTTTATATTTGAGGTAATTGAAAGTTAGATTAGGTAAAAAGTGTCTTACCTGGTTTGGCTCACTGGATAGAGTGTCAGCCTGCAGACTGAAGGGTCCCCGGTTCAATTCCAGTCAAGGGCACATGCCTGGGTTGTGGGCTTGATGCCCAGTAGGGGGCATGCAGGAGGCAGCTGGTCAGTGATTCTCATCATTAATGTTTCTCCCCCTCTCCCTTCCTCTCTGAAATCAATAAAAATATATATATCCT
>NW_006287548.1:89520-96217 GCF_000327345.1 Myotis davidii
ATAATAATTACCGTTTCATTGTTTTATTAACGGTTTTTATAAGGTGGATGCCTCACTAGTAGTTCCCTAAGTATTAAAATGATTTGACACTATATAAGCCAGAGGTGGGGAACCTTTTTTCTGCTAAGGGTCATTTGGATATTTATAATATCATTTGCAGGCCATACAAAATTTTCAACTTAAAAATTAGCCTGCTAGGGAATTTACTAGTATATGCATATATGCGTAGCCCATGGATATAGACAATAGAGTGGTGAAGGCTTGGGAGGGGGTAAGGGTGGGGTGGAGGCGATCAATGGGGAGGAAACATGAACAAACAAAGGGGACATATGTAATACTTTCAACAATAAAGATAAGTTTTAAAAAAGAAAAACAAGGAATAAAATTAGCCTGCTATATTTGGTCAAACATTTAATTAACTCACCCCTGATGTCTTGGCAGGGCCGGACCAAATGATTTCATGGGCCTTTTATGGCCCGCAGGCCATACGTTCCCCACCCCTGGTATAAGCCATTGAGTTTATCAGCCAGATATCATGGCTAAATTTGACCAAACAATTCTGTATACCATAAGGAAGTTTTTGTCCAAAATGACAAATACATTTTTAGCAACACATTTCACTATATACTGTATTTAGTACTTTGTTTTAGATACTTACTAGGAACCGAACTTGTAGTTACTTGAATATTTTTTAACCCATCTTTGATTACTTGTGGCAGCCAGAAATGAATCCTAAGCCCTAAAATTCTATTTTATATCTTTTATACTAAGGTTTTAAATTTTTTTAAGTTTAATTTAATTTTTTAGTAAATTTATTGTGTGACATTGGTTAATATAATCATATAGATTTCAAGTGGAGTTTTCTGTGATACTTGATATGTATATTACACTATGTGCTCACCACCCAAAGTAAAATCATCTTTTGCCCTCATATTTGGCTCCCTAAGGTCTTAAATAAGAACAAATATTAGTTTTCTTTTATGTATCAGTCTAGAATTTGCAATTGTATAATGGGGTCAAGGGTATGGGTCATAGTTTTTGTATGATCTTTAAAAAAACTTTCAGATGTATGAAAAATAAATAGACTCAATAATTAGATCTTTCAGTTTGGAGAACATTGCATATAACTTTTAATTAAGTAGGCTCCATTTTATGCAATATCAGTCATTGCAAACATTTTGTACAGATATATCAATTAAAACAGTATCCTACCAGATCGTTTCATTTTCTTAGCATTTGTTTTTGTGCACTGCACTATTGTATGAGCGACCTTTTAGTCTTATTCATTGGGTAACAGGAGCTGGAATGCTGTACAGGCAGTTTGTTGAGCTCCTTTCAGAGACAGTTCTCTCACATAGCTCAATCTTCTGTCCACTTTTTGGTTGGAAGGATAATAAGTGGAACACAGGGGTTGTAATCTGGGGACAAAATGGTAGACGAGTGGGAAAATACACAATTCAAAAGATGATGTTATAAAAAGTCATTATTTTGAGGTGAAATTTAATAGGAGATTTAAAATACCATTTTCATATACATTTAAATCCTGTACCTTCCTTAACTTTAGGGCCATAGTAAAAAGTCTGTTAAAAAAAAGATTTTTATGTAATTGGGTTTAAGGCCAATCTTAGAAAAGTTAAGCAGAGGGCAATTTAAATTTATGTTTAATATGATATAATAATATATAATTTTTTCATAAAGGATTATTCCTTCTCTTGATAAGTATTAACAGATGTAATTACGATTCTTGCCTTTGTCTAGTAATATAATTTTAAATATTTTCTCTTGTCAGGTGGTATGTACAGTTACCTACACAGCAAGCTCATCAGTATCACGAATTGGAGACTCCCTCCCTCCCTTTGTCACCTTCCCCCTTTCCTGTGTCCTCTCTGGAAGAAGAGGAAACTGCAATTAGGGATGAGAATTGTACATTACCCTCACGTCTACATCCTCAAGTAGCACACAAGATTCAAGAATTAGTATCACAAGGAATAGAACAAGTGTATGCAGTAAGGAAACATCTAAGGTATAGTAGAAACAAATTGCTCAAATATGTTTTTCATTTTTGTTTGTTGCTTTAAGTAATACACTTAATATTATAGAAATTTTCAGTAAATATGCCATTAGAGTGCTTTCCACAGTGGCTTCACCAATCTGCATTCCCACCAACAGTGCAGGAGGGTTCCCCTTTCTCAGCATCCCAACCAATACTTGTTATTTATTAACTTATTGATGTTAGCCATTCTGATAGGTGTGAGGTGCTATCTTATTATGCTTTTAATTTGCATTTCTCTGATAATTAGTGTCATTGAGCATCTTTTCACTTGTCTATTGGCCATCGGTATGTCTGCTTTGAAGAAGTATCTATTCAGGTCATTTGCCCATTTTTTATTTGGATTATTTGTTTTTTTGATGATGAGTTTTATAAGATCTTTATAAATTTTGTCATTAACCCCTAATCAGATGTTTTGGCGAATGTGTTCTCCCATTCAGTGAGTTGTCTTTTCATTTTATTGATGGTTACCTTTACTGTGCAAAAACATTTTAGTTGATTTAATCTCATTTGTTTATTTTGTATTTTTATTTTTCCTTGCCTGAGGAGATAGATCAGAAAAAAATACTGCTATAAGAAAGATACTAGATTTTACTGACTATGTTTTCTTGTAGGATTTTTATGGTTTTGAGTGTAACATTTAAGTATAGAACCAAAGATTTTAAAACCTCTAGGTCAAGGTACTTATTTTAAGGTATTTGAAATATATTTTATTTCAGCAGAAGAATATGGATAGTTCTTTGTCTAATGAAATTTTACATGTAGCACTCTGGTCTAATTTTATTGATACTCAGGATATAATAATTACTAGTAACTATTATTGTGGCACTTACCATGTGTGTGCCAGGTGTTATGCTATGTACATGACATGCATGAACTCGTTTATTCTTACTACTATAAAATTGGTATATTTTTCCTTGTTCTGCAGATGAGAAAATGGTTAAATAACTAGCTTAAGAGATAGAGGCAGAACTGCATCTTAGGTCTGAATCTACAACCTGTATTCTTTGCCATGATTTCTTGTACTTAATTGACCTGTTTGTACTCGTTGTTGTGTAGTCTGATCTGAATAACCTAATGAGTATTGTCTAGGATTATTCCTTAATTAATACATTACTTTATTATTTAGCATATTTCTTAGGCTTTTTATATTTATTTTCATTGAGGCATTGTTAGACTAGAACCAGAACTTGGTAAAGCCATCCACTATTTACTAAACCTAAATTTTAAGGACAGAGGTATAATATACCTCTGCGATATGGTCTACCTAATGTAATGCACAAAATTTTATATATTAATTTCTTTTATCTATCTATTTTTATATAATTATATGGCAATACTGCCTTCTATTTCTATCTTCTGTTTTGTCTACTTGTAAAATGCAAGCAGATCATATTTTATATGATATTAATTGATGCCTTTTAGAAGCAACATAACATGATATTTATGCAAATAATCTGAGTGAGAGCCCAAGCTCTCTTTCTTACCAGGTAAGTGTACAAGTTGGGGCAGATTACTTAACTTCTGCAACCTATCAGTTTCCTTATCCATAAAGAGGGAATGCAAAGGATTATATTAAGGGTTTGAGTAGATACTTGATGTGAAGTGTTCAGTGCAGTGCCTGACCTAGTAGGCATTCAAAAACATCCTTAAATTGAAAATAGTGATTCCTTTAAATCATAAAAATGTAAAGCTCACTCTAAGATATACAGTTGTTTAACCAATGTAAATATTACATTCCTTTAATCACATGAATTCTATGATTTAAGGTAGGGAAATGAAAATGGTAAGAGTTAAAGTACTTATAAAGCTATAAACCATGTTTTATACTAGTTTATGCTAAAAAGAGAACCTTATCTCATGTGACCTAAAGTAAATTGCTAGATTATGTTTTATTCTATTTTATATTATCTACAGAAAATTTGTGGAAAGAGAACTGTTCAAATCTGATGAGGTACCTGAAAGACATAATTTATCCTTTTTTCCAACTGTAAATGATATAAAAAATCACATCCATGAAGTACAGAAATCCTTGAGAAATGGAGATAATGTATCTAACTCAGAGATTATTCCAGCAACGGTATGATTACAACTGTAATTCCTTGTTTTATTACATAATCTTTCTCGCCTCCATTACTATTTGGACTAATAGGGATGATTGCAATTAGGCCATGTAAGTAACTATGATATAAGAGAAAATAGGGGTATGTTTCTTAAAATGTAAATACTGTGAACTCTTAAATGATGATTTAACTAAATCTGGTTTTTGCTTTCACAAGAAGAAAAACCATTGAATATCCAACTCTGACTATAATAATAATAATAGTAATCTTTATTTAAAAATCAGCATAGTTTATCTCTAAAAAGTATAGCTTATTCATTCAACAGACAGTTATTGATTACATGCTATGTATATTTTCCCCTCTTTAAGTAGATGGGTAATTTAAATAGAATAGTTAATGTTCTATATTCCACCTATGGATATTAACTCTTTGCGGTCCAATTTTATTTTTGGAATTCAAATAGTCTGGTCCAAATTAATTGACGGGATTGAATGTTGAACCTGTTTGCGGTGTCGACCTCAGCCTCGACATTGAACCTACTCCTAGCGCCTGGTCTGTCGAGTCAGCCTCGACGTTGGACCGAAAAGGGTTAATGTTACTTCATACTGTGATAGTTTCCCTCTGAATATTGGTAATTTCTATGAAAATTTTTCCAGCTCTGAAGAGATTAATATAATTACCCAGAAAGTAGTTATTGTAATGCAGGTAGTGATTATGGCATTAAAATATCAGCAACAATATTCTTTGTTCTCCACATTTTTACTATCCAAATTCAGTAACTGAATAGATTAATAGATTGAGATATTTTTTTAAAGTTAGAGCTACTAGTCTTTGCTATTCAAAACTCTTAATTATTCTTTATCCCAAATTCAGGAATGAAAACGGATTTGGTTAGCAATGGTCTTTGCCACCTACACTTTCTAACCAAAGTCTTGCTATCTGAACTTGGGAAGCTAATGCATTTAGTTAGTGAAGTACACTTGTGCTTTGAGAATATAAACAAGTGAAGAGAATAATTACAGAATAAAACATAATTATTCTCTGACGGAATATGACAGTTGTATTGCTGTTTTAAAATATTTTTTAATATTCTACTGAAGTGAATGTTCCCTTTTTAGCTTCAGTGGACTACAGACAGTGGGAATATTCTCAGAGAGACTGTGACAGTAACATTTGCAGAAGGTAGGTTATCCTAATACCTTTAAAAATATAAAATCAAACAATGTTAAAAATGGAAGACATTTAAGATAGTATCTCATCTAATCATATTTAATGGATAAGGAAATCATGGCTCAAAGAGAAAAGAGTAACTATGTTAGGACTTATCAAAATAATTCCAGCTATTTAAATTCCCTCTTGTAATCGGCTCTTATGCTTCTTTATGATTGAAATTTGAGTCTGATTACTATCACAGTTTACTGTAAAGTTAGGTTAATTCCAGTACTAATACTAAGATACTCTGATCAGGAAACTGATTTTTCTCGTATGTTCTAACTCCTGTGTTCTCTCAATAGCCCAAACTTATTTCAACCCTTTTGTTCTCTCTTTTGGAAATGTCTTCTCTCTTCTTCTGCATGGCAAACTCCACTCACTACTCAAATAATAATCTCTTTGGCTGTAAGTGCTTTCTTAACGTCACCCCCTGTATAAAGTTAGCTATTCACTCTTTTGTATTTACCTCTTCATCTAACATGGTATCCTTTTGTTTACACATCTGTATCCTTCCTTATGATTTGAGCTCCTCAGGGGTACAAGGATTGTATTTTATTCAAATTAATATACCTAGTTCATAGCATGATGCCTGCTAAAAAGTTAACACCTAAAAATGCTTTAGGATAAATTTATGTATAACTATATACAATACAATTATTCCTTTTTTTTAATCTTTATTGTTCAGATTATTACAGTTGTTCCTCTTTTTTCCCCCCATAGCTCCCATCCCCCCAGTTCCCACCCCTCCCCAAGCCCTTATTCCCACCATTGTCCTCGTCCGTCTATAGGAACAAAATTTTTGTCCAATCTCTTCCCGCACCCCCCACACCCTTTCCCCCCTAAGAATAGCCAGTCCACTCCCTTTCTATGCCCTGATTCTATTATAATCACCAGTTTATTCTGTTCATCAGATTTTTTATTCACTTGATTTTTAGATTCACTTGTTGATAGATATGTATTTGTTGTCACTTTGTTGTTCATAATTATTTTATCTTTACCTTTTTCTTCTTCATCCTTTTCTTAGAGAATACCCTCCAGCATTTCATATAATACTGGTTTGGTGGTGATGAACGTTTTTAGCTTTTTCTTGTCTGTGAAGCTCTTTATCTGACCTTTAATTCTAAATGATAGCTTCGCTGGGTAGAGTAATCTTGGTGGTAGGTCCTTGCTGTTCATCACTTTGAATATTTCTTGCCACTCCCTGTGGTCTGCAAAGTTTCTGTTGAGAAATCAACTGACAGTCATATGGATACTCCCTTGTAGGTAACTGACTGTCTTTCTCTTGCTGCTTTTAAGATTCTCTCTTTGTCTTTTGCTCTTGGCATTTTAATTATGATGTGTCTTGGTGTGGTCCTCTTTGGATTCCTTTTGG
>NW_006287548.1:96730-97673 GCF_000327345.1 Myotis davidii
TGAGTCTGCTTCTTGAGTGTGTCCCTTATGTGTGTGAGGAGTTGAAATCTGGTATCTGACCAGGGGTACCCTGGCTCCTGGATCTCCAAGTCAACCACTGTGTGAGTCCACCCAGCAGGAGCTACAGCGATATCAGATTTCTCCTCTTTGGCCTTCTTTTGGAAGTTTTGGAGCTCTCTGACCCAGCTGCAGTTTGTTAGGTTAGGCTGTGAAAGAACAGGCCATTCATATGCAAAAGCTGCTGCACACAGCTTGGGTGGGGTTGTAAATTGGGTGGGGCAGGGTCTCAGGGAATCACCAGGGTGAGCAAACAGCAATGGCTGCCAGTCAGCCCTGCACAGGGGAGGTTCCTGCATCTCCGTGTCTCCGCATCCCGTGCCCCCACGCAGGAACAATGATCACTGCAAGCACCTCTGAGAGAAAGCCGCCCTCGCGTTCCTGTCCCGATGTTAGACAATCCAGTTTCTCTCTGTATGAGTCTGGGTCCCCAGGTCTCCCCGTGAACTGGAGTTCAGAGCAATTGGGAGCTTGTATCCCCCTCCTGATTGAAAAAGATACAGCGCACCCAGTTGCCAGCTGGTTTCACATGTGCCTCCACACCTCCACCCCTTCTACCAGTCTCAGTGTGCTTTTTTCTTTCCTTCTAGTTGTAGAACTTCCACTCAGCCAGCGTTCCCATGGTTCTGGATGATATTTGTTTTGTCTTTAGTTGTAGTTTTGATGTGGTTGTGAGAGGCAGCAAGTACAGGTGTTTACCTATGCCACTATCTTGGTTCTCTCACAATGAATTAGTTTTTTAAAAAGACACTAAATCCCCTTCAAAGAAGGTCAAGTCACACAGGATTTTTTTTCAAGCTTAAGTAATCTTTTTGCTTAAACTTTATGAAATCTAAAAATCCAGCACATAGGAACAAGTCTAAAGCAAGAATTATTTCAAAGTAAT
>NW_006287548.1:97895-101137 GCF_000327345.1 Myotis davidii
ATGGTGACCACAGAGCAGAGTGAAAAAGATCATGAGACCAGGTTTGGAAAGCTTTCGTATCAGAGCCCTTTCAGTAGAATGGATTGGGTGGGAGCCATATGGGTGGATGAAGAGTGAATGGGAGATGAAGAAATAGAGACAATGTGGCCTACTTTTTCAAGAAGTTTGCTATGAAGGGTTTATGGGGTTGAGAGAAGGCATTTTAAGACAGGAGAGATCTGACGAAATAGGTAAAGATGAAGATATTTGATAGCTTTGGTGATGGGAAGTTGAAGAAATTTCTATCTGATAGCTTTTCTTTTCTCTTTGAAGTAAGAAGTGCTAAAAATGAGAGATCTCAGGAAGAGTGGCCACGATTTTAAGACAATGGAGATTAGATATCATCCCTAATACAGAGAAAGAGAAACATTGTAAGGTTGTCAGCTACAGGTGACCGTCAGGCTGATGTTGATGATCATGAGTTGGTTTTGGTAGTAGCCCTGAGTTTCTTCTTCAGGGGCATTTGGCTTCACATGTGGAGGCAGGGGAAGCCATTTTCACCCAGAGTTAGGGTTTTACTATGTGGGTATGACCGAAGGACAGAGAGGCAAGGGGGTTCAGGATATTTCTGAGAGTGAGACTAAAATTATAAACTCAGCACGCTAAGCTGGATGGGGAGATAATTTATTATGAAAGAGGTTGATAGATCTGAAGAAAACTGAGGAACCACTTGACTGGAGGTTCACAGGAGGTTGAAGAACAATTTGTAATGGAGCACCTGAGCAAAAACACCTGGGAGGATAAGAAGTTGTGATCAGAGAATGGGATGTTTGAATTAGAGACTTTAGATGTAGATAGTCCAGGGTATGACCATAGTCGTAGCAGAGTGAAGTAAAAGGACAATTAGAAATTAAAAAGGCAAGAATGTGAGAGTCCTGTTTAATCCTCTCAGTAGTCCTTTGAGGAAGATTCCCTTATTATCCTCATTTTACAGAAGAGGAAACTGAAGTTTAGAAATTGGGTTAAATAGCATGTTGAAGGTTACAGAAAAAAGCTATCCTTGTCTGACACCAGTGCCATTTATGAAAGCAATAGATGGCTGTTGGTAATTGGTTTGTGATTGATTTAAAACGATGAATATACTTGGGTTAACATAATTACATGAGAAGGAATCAAATTCCCTAAGGACAATTTACTTTACAAATTGAAATATTGAGAAAACATTTGTTTCTTAATGAATTATTGAAAGAAATTTAATACTGTTATTATTGAGACCCTACTTTATACCAGGCATTGTCCTAGGGCTACCAAAGATGAGTTAAGTTTGGTCCATGTAATTGAGAGGTTCAATAGTTTTCTCAGATTTAGAGAAGTTTAGGTATGATTCAGAATCATGGCATGGAAAATGGATTTGATTAGAGTTACAGATGTAGAGTCTTTCAAGGGAAAAAAAATTATTTCCTTTTCCAGTATATCCTAGATGTACTGAATTAAATTTAATAGAGGTTGAACCTAGGAATTTATATATTTTTAAAGTTCCCTTAGTGATTCTGATAATCTACCAAGTTCTGGAAATAGTGGACTAGATAACTTCTTAAAGTTCTTTTCAAACCTTTGACCTTATTTCCTGATAGTTAAGGTTGTAATGAAGTCTAGTATCCTAGAAGCCGTACATTATTTGTTTTAATAGTTTATTTTTTATATAATTTAGGAAATTCACCAGAAGAATCGTCTACCACCAAAGTGGAAACAAATCAGACAAGGGGTTCTTTGTCTCCAGAATCAGCCCATTTGCTCTCCTCCTCACATTCTTCATTTCAGCCAAAAATATTCACACAACTACAGGTAGAAATTCAGTAAAATAGCCAAATTTGAGAACTTTTTCTTTCTTCAACAACAACCTCCTCCTCCTCCTCCTCCTCTTCTACCCCCCCCTCCTCCGGATTGGTTATAGAATTATAATAATGATCAAAGATGTTTTCATTGTTAATTTCCTGACTTTTTGTATCTTGATTTAAAATGATAATTTAAACAATACATTTTGAAAAAGTTTGAGTGGACTATGCATGCAATAAAATTTAGCTTTCCTACTTTTCCTTTGGTTCTTATTTCTGTCCTCACATAATATTTGTTTACAACTGTACTCTTATATTTTATTCCGATTTTGTGTCAAAAGAATAATACAGCCTATGAGAACTTTTACATAGTAAATTCAGACATTTTGATGTAACTCTTTTTGATTTAAAAGGGTTTACAGTTGCAACCAAGATTCACTTCTCCTGATGGATCACCGGCTCTGATATCAGTAAATGACCACCTCTCCTCTAGTCCTTCAAGACCTCTGGATTCAATAAGAAGTACTGTAATAAATAATAACTCTCTACAGTGTGGTCAAAGTCATGGCCTTCAAACAGATACATGCCTTACCCCAAACAACAGTATTGCCTCTACCATGGGTAACCTTCTAGCACCAGATCAAAATGTGGCTGCAGTGGATCAGCTGGTGGACGTTGGAGATGCTGAGGATACAGAGAATCTGGAAGGAAGTGTTCATCGATTTCTGTTGGGAAATGTACAGACCATTCCAATACAAATTATAGACAGCCACCCAGCTCTTAGTAAGTTAAAATCATCTTAAGATTTTTTTAAAACACTTTATGAGCTATCGTCACTACACTACAGAAAAAAAACTATCATTTCTATTCAGTGGGTTTATAATATGTAAAGAAATCAAGTAAAGCTATAAGAGAAAGGGAAAACATTTTATGAGCATATGTTTTAATAACAAACTTATTTTTTTTCTCTACTGTAATTATTAATTAATTACCTATCTTTACATGGAAAATCTGTGGTGATGTTAGATCAGGAAAATCTATGGTGATGTTAGAATTCATGAAAAATTAAACTTTAAAGGGAAAACTATTTAGTGAAAAGGTTATTATAGAAAAATTAATATGCACATAATGAAAATGGAATGAAGTGGGCAGATATAAAGATTTAAAGGAAAATTTTGAGTTATAGACTTAAATATTGAGTTCTGTGGAATTTGAAAGGGGACTTGGGTATAATACATGACTTTGTTACCCTCCCTTTGTAATGAGCCCAGTCAACATAGTAATAGACTGTTAACTCCTACTTGACCTATGTCACTTCTTTTTCCACTAATTGTTCTGGATTGGGCAGTTTAGTGGGGAAAGATTTGCAGTTTGCTTTGAAAAGCAAAATCTTCATAGAAATTATCCTTAGAACATATATTTTCCCTA
>NW_006287548.1:101202-107329 GCF_000327345.1 Myotis davidii
AGAAAAGTGTGAAGTAGTTCCTTCCAGAAAGTAATTATTGTCTTTTAAATTTATTTGAAATATTACTTTTTTTGGAGGGGTGTTAATCCTCCCCCTAGGATATTTTTCAATTGATCTCCTGGGGATCGGCCTGCAACCTGGCCATGTATCCTTGACTGAAATTGAACCTGGGACCCTTCAGTCTGCAAGCTGACGCTTTAGCCACTGAGAAACACCAGCCAGGGCTATTCTGAAATATTTTAGATCAGCAAACACATAGCTCATGCAGAACTATTGTTTTAAGTTGTGGTATTTTTTCTACTTATATAGTGAAGTTTCTTTAGAGAGGGAACATTTTCTTAATATATGACTACATGTGAAAACCATATGGCAATGGAAACACATTTGTGAATTTATGATACATATGCCTGCTGTTTGCAAAACAAGTTATTTTGAAATAATGGGAGGCTTCTTTCAGTCACAGATGCTTTTACAGTTATGTTTAAATATTAGTTATTCCTTATAATTTTATCACATTATGGACTACGTTTTTGTCAATGTACCTTTAGAGGAGAATAACTTCATAGATTTCTTGTCTCTTCCTTTTTTCATTACTTGAAGCGTACTGAAGGAATGTAACATGAATGGCTATTAGGATGTCAGAAGCACTGAATTCTCAAATATACCAACTGCCTTTCTAAGTTACCTAGTTCTTTTTTCCAAACTATTGTTTTATGCTTTGCTTCTAATTTGTATAATTCTAAAGATCCCTGTGTTATAAATTATATTAACCTTTAGGGTTTTTATTTTTTGTTTTAAAGTTGAAGAAAACCCAGAAGGTACCATTTCTGTGAACCAAGTTAAACAGGAACCCAAAGAACCAGCTTTGTCTATGGAAGCAAAAAAAAATTTTGGACTATAAGAAATTATCTGCTACATAAATTGTTGAAGCTTTTCTGAACTGTACAACTCTGGTGACCTCTGATGTCATAGAAAAGAAGGTGAATATTGTCAAACCTCAGCAATGTGATAAGTGGACTGAAGACTGGGTTGATGAGTAGCTTTTATTTAAAACTGATATTTGTTGCCAATTTTATATTTTTACTTTAAGAGATATTTTACACTTCTTATTTTGTATAATTTTTATGCTTTTGGGTATCTGATAAGGCCAGTATTTCAAAAGACTATCTGAACTTATCCATGGTAATATAGCTTGAACACAAATAGTTATCTAACGTATTCCCTGGAAATACCTAATTTTGGCTCTTAAAAAATGAAAAAGAACAAAAAACTTCGTGTGTGTGTGTGTGTGCGTCTGCCTGCGTCTGCGCGTGCGCGAGCGTATGTGATGCTTTTTAAAATTTCTAAAAGAACTTATTCCCTCTTTTAAAGTTGTGAAGAAATGTTTTAAATTGGCAGATAGGTGAGAGAAGATTTGTAGTCTCTCATTTGGAAAAATAAACAATAGATTTTACTTCATAACACGAAGCCCAGCACTCACATCTGTGGAAACTGTGTATAGTTGCATTTTAGCGTCTTTCATTCTGATTTTTATACTTGTAACTCAAACCAATAGCACACTGATGGTAATCTAGTAGAAATTTATAGGATCTTGGTAAGTACTGAGAATTTTAACTTGAATTAGTCAGATAAGCAACAGAAATTAATGTATATTACATGGATTTATGCAGTATTGTAATACAACTCTACCTATGGGTAGAAAAATGTAGAAATGGAAAGAATTCTGAAAGAATAATAGAATTCCATGGTATTTACAGATAATTTGGGGAACTTTTTTATATCAGCAGAGGATTCCTTCCTATTTTATATTGAAGATTCAGCTCTGGTTAGGAAAGGATTTGAGTTGTATTTATTTTTTTATGCCAAAGTTTTTACTGAATTGATGGTATTAGAATTTATAGTACTGAAAGGTAAATATTAATAGTTTAAAATTTAGTTTATATTAAAACTAAAACAACTTATGTGTAATATATATTTGCTTGTTGAGTAAGTATATTTACTTCAAATATTCAATATAAGCTTCTGTTTTCTGTAAGGTCAATTATAACTATCAAGAAATCAACTTAAAGACTTGTTTCCTTCAGAGACCATCTCTGGATATATTTAAAAGTAATAAGATTTTCAAATGGATTTTAATGTTTAACACTTAAAGCATGTGCAATATAATATGGAATTTAACCATAATACTTTATATGAATATGAATTTTCTTTCCTTTTCTAAGTCCAATCTCCCATTTTTAATTCACTTTAATAGTTTCAGGTTCACAACATGTATAAGTATAAAGCACTGTTATATTAGAAGTGGGTGGAATTTTAAAATTCCTTGCTGTTTAGATTTGTATCCTATTTAATATAAAATTTATTATTTAAACCCCTATTTAATGCAAAATTAATACTCAATTACATATATAATTTTAATAAGACTTATCATTTTCCTAATAAATGAAAATATTTGATACCAGCATTTATAGATAGGCTGCCTGATCTGTTATGTTATGCTAGTTAAACACAACTGTTAGTTACCTCGAACCCAGATTTCTCTTAGTCTATGTGTACTAAGGGAATAAGTCCAAATTAATTTATAGTTTAGTGTTCCATTGTAGGTAGTGTTTTTTTTCATTTGTTATTTCTACTTTTTATGGAACATTTTTGCAATATTTTATATAATCTTCACCTTTCATTAATGATAATAATTTATTATTAAATATTTTACCAATTGAACTGTATTTCTTTGGAAACATTCCTTTATTTTTTGATGTTGAGTTGCTAAGGAGAAATGCTTGTTAAGATACAAACTCTAGTCAGTTCTGGATGAGGATGAGAGATGTCCAAGGATTCAGAGTTAATCAAGAACAAAACATAGTTTAGAAATATTTCTCTCACTTTATTCTCTGTGAATGTCTTTTTTTTAAAAAAAAATATTGTTATTGATTTCAGAGAGAGAGGGAGAGGGAGAGAGAGATTGAAACATCAATGACGAGAGAGAATCATTGGTCGGCTGCCTCCTATATGCCCCCTACTGGGGATCAAGCCCACAACCCAGGCATGTGCCCTGACCCAGAATGGAACTGTGACCTCCTGGCTCATAGGTTGGCGCTCAACCACTGAGCCATGCTGGCCGGGCTGTGAACGTCTCTTCTGATACTGGTTTTTTTTTCTCTTTTATTATGAGGATAGAAAGTTACTGTGCATTCTCCCCGCAAACAAAAAAACAAAAGAAAAGAAAAGTGGATGAAGGAAGTTTAAATTCCTAATTATATACTCTTTTGGTTTTTAGGTAGAAACTGGAACTATCAATATTTTCATGTAAGTATTTCAATGAGTAGCTCTTTAAAAATGGTTTTTAAATTAGTTTTAAAAAGTTCATTTGTCCTCTAAATGCATATTCAGTCACAATATATCAGTATTGTATTATAAAGGTGCTTAGTATCACTTTTTTAAAAGTATGTTTACATATTTTAAATATTCAGTTATCTTTTAAATGTGCAGGGTGTTGAATACAAGTGCATAAAATTTTCGGTATCTTTATTTGGCATTCTCCTAACAGCTCTACAGCAAAGTTGGACAAATGCTCTTTTGTGTCGTATATCACAAGGTCCAATATCTGAAGTAGTAAGTTGGACATTCAGAATAAGCACTTAGAAATTCATAATTACAGATGAGCTTGTTTCTTCATTGTAGTTTTTATGTCCCAAGTCTCCAAGTGAACTTTATATACACTACAATGAATTATAGATAAACACAGCTATGGTGGGCATTTTCCTAAACACTGATTTTCTATGTAAGCAGTTAACTTACTTAAAAGAAAAAAATGTGTATGCTTATACCAGGTAAATATTTTCTAAAAGTTACAAAAGTAATGGAAATCAGATTTTGGGGTCTGGTCCTGCATTAAAGTTTCTAATTTTGAGGTTCATCAGCTTGTATTTCATCTTTATATTCTGTCAAAGACATACTTAATCATGTGAGTATGAGAAAGTTGTCATTTAATTTGTGCCAGGATTTTTTAAAAAAGTTTTAAAAGTGTGTGTGTATATATATATGTATATAGTAACTTAATGTATAGTGTCCTTGTTATAATGTAATTTTTTCATTAAAATGCTGTGCTTTTTTTCTTAAACTTGTTAGTTTTCTTTTTATACTTTGGGGATAGTGGTGGTTTTGTTCATTTTGAAGCTGCTGAATAAATACTTTAATATCTGAGAATTTTGGTAGTAGATTTATGTTCAATTTGGAATCTGAAAGTTTTTAAGCATAACTACCAGTGATAACTGTTATCATTACATTTGGGGAGATTTTATATACATATATCTGGGGAGATTTTATATATATATATATTACTCTCAGCTCAGCCAACCATCAACATTTTAAAACAATGTGCAAAGTAAGGCATTAGTAATTCCTTTTCCCCACATTTTGGTGCTGTGACATTCTCAAGTATAACATTATATTTTTTGAGTAATGACAGAGTATGCTATTTAAAAAGGAGGTAGCATTAATTTTCCCCTGTATGCTTTTATCTCCCCATGATTCCACTCTGCCTATTTTTCAGGATCATAGAAAATCTTTCTCCCTCCAGAAGGTTTACTCTTTTTCATCAGCTGATTTAGGCTTTAGACATTTTAAATGGTGTATTGTTTTGATTCTAAATACCTGCATTTCTACTTAATTAACATAGTTGTAATGGCAAAGCCTTAGTATTTTGCCACATATATATTAACTATGAATTCTGTTTTTAAATAATAAAAATATTTGTTATTGAGTGAATTGTTAAAACTTCAGGAATAAAACCAGAATTTAAAAAAAAACTCACTTATTAATGAATCCTGAACTGATTCTTGAGAAAAATTAATAAATTGTATGGTTAATATGGAAAACCTTTGAGAATGTGATATGGGTGTAAGATTGCAGGAGAGATGTTGTCTAAGGGTACAAGCTTACAACCAAACTCCTGAAGATCTAATGTACGGCACAGTGATTATAGTCAACAATACTGTGCTATAACTTTCAAAGCTGTTCAGAGACTAGATATTAATTGTTCTCACTACGAAAAAAAATTATGTGATGAGACAGAGGTATTCACTAACTATGATGGTAATCATATTGTCCTATATAATAAAAGCCTAATATGTTAAGTGTTCAGTCAGCCATTCAGCCAATCAAAGTGTAATTGCTAATGATAGGGGGCAGATGCTCCAACCAGTAGGTTAGCTTGCTGCTGGGCTCCGGCCAATCGGGACTGAGCGAGAAGGGCCAGACACGCCCTGGAGTCCTCCTGCAGTCCCTCCCCAGCTGGCCAACCTCCCGCGTCTCTCCCTGGCCCTGATCGTGCACTGGTGGGGTCCCTCTGCCTGGCCTGCACCCTTTCGCAATCTGGGACCCCTCCTGGGATGTCAGAGCCGGCCAGGCCAAGGGACCCCACTGGTGCACAAATTCATGCACTGGGCCTCTAGTGATACATAAATTAAAAAATCAGTATATTATATACCTTAAACTCAGACAATGTTTTATGTTAATTATATCTTCATAAAAAATGAATTCTAAAACCAGAGGGAAAAGGGGGAGGCAGATACCGGCAGTTTTTAATTTAAATATCTTTTCTGAGGTATAATTGAAATATAATAAACACATATTTAAAGTGTACAATTTGGTAAGTTTTTTAAAAGATATATTTTATTGATTTTTTACAGGGAGGAAGGGAGAAGGATAGAGAGCTAGAAACATCAATGAGAGAGAAACATTGATTGGCTGTCTCCTGCACAGCCCCTATAGGGGGTGTGCCTGCAACCGAGGTACATGCCCTTGGCCAAAATCAAACCTGGGACCCTTCAGTCCGCAGGCCGATGCACTATCCACTAAGCTAAACCAGCTAGGGCTATAGTTTTATTTTAATTTAAAAGTGACCAAAGAAATAATGGAATAAATACATCTAGAAATCAGAGAAGATATCTGGGCTGGGGATAGAAATATGTTGGTCATTTGTTTGTAGGTTGGAGTTAAAACTCTAGGTGTGCTTGAGATCATTAGGGGACAGCACATGGAGTAAGTATTAAAGAGCACTTAGGCCCTGACCGGTTTGGCTCAGTGGATGGAGCGTCGGCCTGCGGACTTAAGGGGCCCAGGTTCG
>NW_006287548.1:107474-123873 GCF_000327345.1 Myotis davidii
GTAATAATATACTAGTAACAACCACATAAGTCATTGTGGTCTTAATGTTCATTTCTCTAATGAACACTGTTGAGCATTTTTTCATGTTGTTTTTTTTCCCAACTGTATATCTTCTTTAGTGAAGTGTCTGTTTGAATCTTTTATCCATTCTTCAGCTGAATTGTTTTCTTATTATAGAGGTTTAAAAAGTATATTCTAGATACAAGTCCATTATTAGAAATGTAATTTACAAATATTTTTTTCTGGTCATAGCTTATCTTTCACCTCTCTTAACAGGATCTCTCAAAGGGCAGAAGTTTCTGATTGTGATAAAGTCCAATTTATCTTTTCATAAAATTAAATTTATTAGGATGGCATTGGTTAATAAGATTATATAGATTTCAAGTGTGCCTTTCTATGATACATGATTTGTATATTGCATCGTGTGCCACCACCCACAGTCAAATCATCTTCCATCACCATATATTAGTATTTGGCCCTGTTTATCTTTTACTAGTCTTCATTCCTCTTTCCTCGTAACCACCATATGGTTATCTGTGTCTACGCGGACTGAAAGGTCCCAGGTTCGATTCTGGTCAAGGGCATGTACCTGGGTTGCAGGCACATCCCCAGTAGGAGGTGTGCAGGAGGCAGCTGATCGATGTTTCTCTCTCATTGATGTTTCTAACTCTCTATCCCTCTCCCTTCCTCTCAGTAAAAAAAATAAAATATTTAAAAAAAAATTATTTTAATGTCCTTTTCTACTAATTCAACTTTTTTTGAGACAATTTCAGTTGATTGATTTTTCTGCTCATTATGTTTGTATGTTTTCCTGCTTTGAATTCCTTGTAACTTTTGATTGCATGCTTGATATAATTTTTACCTTGTTAGATACTAGATATTTTTGTATTTACATAAATGTTACTGAGTTTTGTCTAGGACACAGGTGTCTTGAAAACAGTTTGTTCCTGGAAAGGCTTGCTTTCAAGCCTTGTTAAGTGGGACCAGAGCAGCATTTAATCTAGTGTTCATTTTGTTTCACTGTTAAAGCAAAACCCTTTGGAGTATTCTACACTGTGCTTTTGAGTTAATGCGGTTTTCTACTCGGGCTGGTGGGAATGGGCATCCTTCTGGTCCCTTGTGAGCCTCAAGAGTTGTTCCCTCAAGAATAAATTTAGTGCCCTGGCTGGTTTGACTCAGTGAGGGAACAACTCTTAAGGCTCACAAGGGACCAGAAGGATGCCCATTCCCACCAGCCCACCAGGCCTGTGGACTAAAGGGTCCTGGATTCGCTTCCCGTCGGGGGCACATGCCCGGGTTGTGGGCTCCATCCCCAGTGTGGGGCATGCGGGAGGCAGCTGATCATCTCCACCTACTAGATTCTAAACTGCATGGGGCAGGGACCTTTGTCTTTTTTTTTATTCATAGATGTATCACAGTGGTAGATGCATGGGAAATATTTTTGAATGAATGACCATCTGCATTTAAGATTTTGGTGTGTCCTTATAGAAAATAATTGGAAAACCCGAAGAGAGTTGGGATAGTCAAGGAGAGAGAATTGCTGAAGAAATGTCTTTGGGTAAGAGAAAGGGGATGGAATCTAGCACCCAAGGAAAGGGTCTGACTTTAGATAGACGCATGGATACCTCATCTCTGAACAGATGACAAGGCAGCCTACATGGGTAAAGATGCTAGTAGGTGGGAACAAATGAGAGTTTGTGGAAATTATCTTTTGATTGCTTCAGTTTTCTCAGTGAAATAAGCAAGGTCCTTTGGTAAGTGTGAAGGTGGGTGTGGGGGGAGTTTACAAAAGCTAGTAGGAGAGTAATTAGACTAAGGAAGTATAATCAAGGGGTTGGCAAAAGTAGGTTTACTGTTGTGAGTAGGTGAAACACATTTTCTTCTTGTATTATTTATTATTATTTATTTGTATTACAACTATAAACCTACTTTTGCCCATCCCTGTATTATAATGGGTCTACTTGATTAAGGGTTCATTTGAGGTTTATGTTCATAAATTGAAATTCAGATTAGTCAGCGTGTTTGTTTTACTCCAGCTACAATCAACAGTGACTAAATATCCATTGAGAACCAGACACTATTACCTGCGGACTGTAAGATATAGTAACAAAACCTCATCCTAACCCCATGAGGACTCACTGTGTATTGGCAGACATATACATAATTAGCCAATTGTGAAATGGTGTGATAAGTACTATCTACTCAAATGTAAAGCATCGTATATTAAAGAAGTTCCAGGCTGATGAGCAATGCAGGTTGTGGAGGGAACAGCAGATTACTGTGAGAAGGCAGAAGATTGCAAAAGAATCACTTCCAAACTCTCACCTCCCTCTGTCCAGTCAAAAACTAGGTGTAAACACTATTTTATATAAAATACTCCTATGTAAAAACTGTCCCAATCCCAACCAGATCCCCTGCTTTGAAACTCATCTTAAACTAGATCCCCAAAACTCATATTGTACCTCTGACTTCTCCCATAAGACACTACAAAGACTATTAAGATATCCTCCCTTACTGCAGTAAGCAAAAAACTCAGTTCTGCTCTATCAACAGGTTATTTTGGAGGTATTTTAAAGGAGCCAGCATTTGATGATCTTGGAGGACCTATAAAAATCTGGTCAACTTGGAAATAGCGTGCTTTCTGAGGCCCTTTGAGTCTTCTGCACAGGGTCTCTCCAATGACGATGGCAAGGTAAGTTCATATTGAGTTTCAGCTTTGATTTCTTATTTTTCTTCATCAACCACTCCAAATGATGTTTAATTTGTTTAGTTTGAGAGTGGTATCTAGGAATAAGAGGCTCTTTTTAAAAATCCAGATCAAGTTTGAAAACGTATTTTTGGTAGAAATCTGCATTATTGCTGACACTACTTTTGTGTGTTTGTCCTTGTCATTTCTTCATTGTTAATCTGTAAGAAGAAGTCCAGAGGTATTAAGGTGGGTGTAATCTAGTTTACTCAGAAGACTACTCTTCAGACTGGCATCCTTTGGAAAAAGGCCTCAGGTCATTTATGAAAATCTTATCAAATTTTACTCACTGTTGTGTTATTTTATCATGAAGATCTAGTTCTCTTTTGGAGGGGGAGGTCCCCAAGAAACAAAGGTGCACACGATTTGACTGACTATTGCCAGACTCATAGGTTTATTTTTAGTCTAGTTCTGTACCCAACTGGGTTGAACTCCTGCATCTTATATGTATTTATATTAGAATCAAAAACAAATCTTAAAGTTTCTAAATGATATAAGCATTATTTGGAATTACAGTGGTTACTTTGAGGAACTTGTTATATGAACAAAATCATTCTTTTGGGAGTTACTTTCAAGCACAAAGAGAGCAGCATCCCAAACATACAATTGTCTACACACATTTTATTTATTGATTTTAGAGCAAAGAGCAAGAGAGGGAGAGACAGAGGGGGAAAACATATTAATTTTTTGTTCCTCTCATTTATGCATTCATTGGTTGCTTCTTGTATGTGCTCTGACTGGAGACTGAACCCACAACCTTGGTATATCAGGGCAATGCTCTAATCAATTGAGCTAGGGCCTGTCCACATTTTAAAGCAAGAAGAAACTTTCAAAATATATTCAAGGAATTATGAAATTGCCTCCTTAAAAGATTCCTTGGCAAAGGCAAGAGAAAATTAGGAAAATTTAAAAATGAAATCTAGATCCCTTAAAATCAGATTTGAATATAAAGTCCTTTATTCTTCTTTTCCACTTTCTCTTATGTTCCTTCATTTTTCTCTTTTCTGTTTATCCTTCTGTTCTTCTCTCCTTTCCTCCAAAATACCTCATAAGAAGATGGTCTTGTGGGTCTAAAAGAGAAAAATCACTTTGTTTCGTATGAGAGACACCACTTTCCATACTTGAAGTATTTATAATTACTGCCTCCTGCACGCCCCCTACTGGGGTTGACTGGGACTCAAACTGACAACATTTTGGTGCATGGGACAACACTCAACTGAGCCCCATTAGCCAGGGCGCTTAACTAGCTGCCTTAAACTATCAATTTTTAAAAGTCATTTTTATACATTATTCAACTTTTTTAAAAATATATTTTATTGATTTTTCACAGAGAGGAAAGGAGAGGGATAGAGAGTTAGAAACATTGATGAGAGAGAAACATTGATCAGCTGCCTTCTGCACACTTCCCACTGGGGATGTGCCCACAACCAAGGTACATGCCCTTGACCGGAATCGAACCTGGGACCTTTCAGTCCACAGGCCAACGCTCTATCCACTGAGCCAAACCGGTTAAAGCCATTATTCAACTTTTAATAAACTATTCTACTTTTCACTTATTTTGCTTTTACCTAAAATATGGTTGGTTGGCAATACAAATTTTGGCTTTTAAAAGATGACTAAGCATCCTTCTAAGTTGCTATCCTATTCATGAATCGCTTAAAGCCAATTAAATCTTGAAATTCTTTTTTTTTAGATCTTGAAATTCTTATGTAAATACACTCTCTTAAGATCTTTCCATCTTTTTAAGTTTGATTAACATTTGAAAATATATTGTAATGTTTTTAGTAATAAAAAACATGGGTATATTTAGACCTTCAAGAAGAATTTAACCAAGGGAAATAGGCAAGAACAAAAAAAAAACATTAGCTTTTAGTAGCTGTAAAACAATGTGTGGCTTTCACAGTAACAGACTTCTATATCAGTTGCATAATAGTAATTCTTTATTCATGAGGTCTTTATTTCCATGGAAACCCTGAGATCATTTTAATTTTTAATTACACTAGAGTTTACAGTTCCATAGATTTTAACTCCATCAGTAAGCACAGAAGCTAGCGCTTCACCCACTTCTAGTTAAAAAACATAAAGGCCGAAACCGGTTTGGCTCAGTGGATAGAGCGTTGGCCTGCGGACTGGAAGGTCCCAGGTTCGATTCCGGTCAAGGGCATGTACCTGGGTTGCGGGCACATCCCCAGGGGATGTGCAGGAGGCAGCTGATCGATGTTTCTCTCTCATCGATGTTTCTGGCTCTCTATCTCTCTCCCTTCCTCTCTGTGAAAGTTCAATAAAATATATTAAAAAAAACAAACATAAAGGAAGAAAAGGTAGTTTAAAATGATCAAGAATTTTATGTAGCAGTAATTGTTTTTTTTCCTTTTTAATTCTTACAACATTGTATTGCTCTAAGAAAGAAATATTCCTTGTTACATGACAAGTAAAGAAATCCAGATATTGATTAACATGAATTTGAATGAGAATAATTGAATTTCAAGAAAACTGCTTTCTGAGGACAAGAAATCTCTCCCAGTCTCAAAATTTTCTTTTCTTCACAGGAAATAAGAACTTAAAAAGAGAAAAATACTAATTTTTAAATAAAAATTTCCTGTAATTTCCTTTTTCTTCTTGATTAAAGAGTTTTCTCGACTGTAGATTGTGGAAGTTAACTTTTAATTAACTTCCCAGCCATGATAGAAAGTTCATTATACATGAAAGGAAAGTGGTTTTCATTCATGTTTCAACTGAATTTTAAGTACTACATTTTGTATGGTGAGGGGAGTGTATGATTACATGTCGCCTTGGGAAATATATCACAAGGTCTCTAGAACAACAAATATAGTTTTAATCTTGTCATGTCTCTACTTAAAAATTCTAATTTTATACAGAATGAAATACAAATCATTGAGCCAGCAGGCAGGACAGTTGCAACCTGAAAGGGGCCAGGCCAGAGTGGCTCTGCCTCTGGCTGGCCTGTAGTGTGTGGGTTCCTGACCTCATGCAGGAAAGAGTCCAGGTGGTTTTGAGTATGTTTATTCAAGCTGGGACAGTGGAACAAGGAAGGTCCTAGGATAGAAGAAGCAGCAGGAGACAGCCTTGGGGGGCTGGTTTGGCTCTCTAGAAAGCTTATAGGAAAGAAGTGAGCCGAGGTGGGGCTGCTGTCAGCTCACTGGAGAGTCAGAAAAAGGGGGCCTTGGGAACAGGTTCAGGGGTTAGCATGGGATGAGCGGCTACTGCCCATAGCTCCCCTGGTTGCAAGTCTGGTGGGGTCCCTTAAAGCAGCAGTCGCCAACCTAGGGTCTGTGGACCACTGATGGCCTGTGAGGTCCGAAAGGCTGGCAACTGCTGCCTTAGAGCTTAGGAGATGCACACCTATGCGGGAAGAAGAGGGAAAAGAGAAAGGTGCTGTTGTGCTCCCAGGAGGGCGGGAGAGTAGGAGCAGGGTCCTCCATCTTGAGGGTTTTAAAGGTTGGGAATTTAGGGGAGGTCTTAGGGCAGGATCTCAGTAGAATATCCGTCAGCTTTTCCAGGTATCCTTTCAGGTCGTGGCTCCACTGATTGGTCGGCATCAGGGCAGGGGGTCACTAGTTATCACAGTTGGTCCTAGCATTGCCTACCTTGTTTTGCTCGGCCTGGAGCCGAAATACAACTGAGGCCTAGATATTATCTCCAGGGAGGAAAGGTGTGTGTGGGGGGGTGGTTGTGGAGGGGGGGGGGGTGGGTGGAAGGGTGTCTACACCCCAAGACTTGTGATATGAAAGGTCACAGGGATCTAAACCACATGGTCAGTGATTTGCCAAGGGAGGATATGCCAGTTTTGCCCATTGCTAGGCACCAGTGGCTTTCTGCCCTGGTGACCTTCTCTGTCTGGCTGTAAATTGCTCAGCCAGTGTGTTCAGCTGTTTCCCCATTCCACTTGCCAAGGAATTTTCATAGCTTTTTACTATCCTGTCTCAGTTGGAGCGTTCATTTTTAAATTTTTAATATAAAAATAAGTTGAAAAAAAGATATCAACTACCATCCTGGAGAAGGTGACAGTCCTAGTGTGCAACAACCGTCCTGCTAGCCAAGAACCTACATGGCCTTCTTTTGGCCAAATATTGAAAATGTTTATTTTTTAAGAAAGTTGACAAGCCCTGGCCAGGTGGCTCAGTTGGTTGGGGAGCTGTCCTGTTGCAGGTTTGATTCCCAGTCAGGGCACAGACCTAGTTGTAGGTTCTCTTTAGGAATGTTAGGAGTAAAAGTGATTGTAGCTTCACTGGAGAGACACTGATGAGAACTGGGAGAGCTAAGGGAACTGGGGATTGTCCAGTAGACACTTCTAATTAAAACCTATGCAGTGAAATATTGCACTTGTTTCCTTTTGGTGTAAGAAAAGAAATGACCTAAACAAAGACATAGCTCCTAACCTCTCCTGTGACTCTCTATAATCTTTGGTAGAGTTGAAACCTTCAGCATAAGAACTGCGTAATCCTTCTCTGCAATTCAGATGCTAAGCGTGTCTTTCATCTGAGGGAAAATGGAAAGGAGATCTTAGAATGGGATCATAAAAGTTTAATGGTTACCTGCCTACCCCAATATTAGAATGATTAGATGGGAAAGATAATCAACAGAGACAATATAGATAAATTCCCTGACTTTCTCCTCTTTAGTACATAGCTAAGGACCTCCTGTGGAACAGAAAGGATGAACCTGCCTCACAGGTTACATGCATTAGTCCTTGGTGAGTTTACTAGGGTAAGTCAGAGCCCGGGAGTCTCCTTACTGGTGGCAAAGCTGAGGCCTGACCCTATGATGTGAACATTAAAACAAAATACTGCCACTCTTTGTGTCCCAACAGGAACATCCATGTGCACATGATGTATCTATTTCTTTCTAGATGTAACTGCAGTGATGTCGTGTTTGAAGACTCAGTGCCTACATGGAGCAATTCATTTGGTTTTGTGTCACAGATTACATCTCTTCAATATCTGTTTCATTAGTCACAAGGGGAAGGTGAAGAAGAGGAGAATAGATGGATGCAAATTTATCAGTACTACTCCAAAGCAAATTCCATCTGTATCAACAGTGGGAATGTTAATACTCAAAGTGTGGACTGTGGATCAGCAGCATTGGCATTAGCTGGGAGCTGGATAGACCTCTGACCTACTGAATTCCAGACCTACTGAATCAGAATCAGCATTTTACCAAGGTTCCTTGAAAGTTTGTGAGGCAAACATTGAGAAGCAGTGCATACAACATTATCATCTTTGCTTATGGACAACACATTTTTTGCTATAATTTATAAATTGATTACATTTGTATTTTATAGTGCTATTATGATGAGTCCAACATGCTGTAAACTAACAGTTGTAGTGGGAGCAAAACTGGAGGTGAAATAATATAGATATATAGTGAAAGAAATCATTTATTTCTTTGATTATACTGTCTTCAAACACTTATTGTACTCCTATTGTGCATAAGACACTATTCAAGGACCTGAAGATGTAGCATTGAATAAAGTCTCTGTTTTCATAGTTCTTACATTTTATTAGAGGGAAACTCATAATAGGCAAATAAATATGTCAGCTGGTAAGTGCTATAATGAAAAATAAAGTAAGAGAGAAAAGGAGATACTATTTTTTAAGCAGTCAGGGACTGCTTCATGGATGTGTTAGTCTTTTGGGCTGCTGTAAAAAATACCAGACTGGGTCATTTCTAAACATAAATTAATTTTCTCAGTTCTGAAGGCTAAAAGTCCAAGATTAGTGTTGGAAGAATGCCCTCTCCCAACTCCCAGACTTCTGCTTACCTTCTCACAGGGCAGAGAGGGCTGGGAGCTCTGTGAGATTTTATAAAAGCACTAATCCCATTCATGAGGGCACTCTCTCATGACCTAAGTAGCTCCCCAAAGCCCCCACCTCCTAACCCCATCACATTGGGGTTTGGATGTCAACATATGAAACTTGGCGTATACAAACACACACTGCAGGAATGGACAAGGGGATTCTGGAGTGGAGACTTGAAGATTGTGTGTGGACATCAGGGGAAAGAGCATTTCCGGTCTGGTGGCAGTTTATGTACAATCCCTGAGACTGCAGTGTGGTTTGTGAATTTGAGGAGCAGCAAGGACGACTTGTGTCTGGAGTGAAATAAGGGAAGCCCAGGATATTAGAGAAATTAGGAAAGTGTGGGAGGAAAATACAGGTCCTTCCTGGCCATTTAAGGTAGGATGGGAAGCCATCAGAGAGGTTTTAGTAAGAGGAATGGCATCTTATTTCTGTGTCAAAAAGATCACTTTTGTTGCAATGTTGAAAATCATCCACGGGTGGGGAGAGTGCATAAGTAGAGGCAGGGAGAAAAATTGGCTTTGCAATAAACCAGAAAAGATTATTCTCAAGTGTTTTATTTGTTTTTGTTTTTGCTTTAAAATAATGTTTTTATTGATTTCAGAGTGAGGAAGTGAAATATAGAAACATCAATGAGAGAGATGAACGGGTACCTCCTGCACACCCCCTCGTGGGGGGTGGAATCCGCAACCTGGGCATGTGCCCCGACTGGAAATCACACCGGTGACCTTCTGGTGCATGGGCTGACACTCAACCAACCGAGAGCCACACTGCCGGGCAAACCAGAAAAGATTTAATGGTAACTCGCATCAGGGTGGTAGTGGTGGTGGAGTAGATAATGGTTAAGTTCTGGATATATTTTGAGGATATAGCTGAAAGGATTAGATTGAATGTGACATACTGTACGTGCGACAGGTGGCAAGGATACCCCCGAGGTTCCTGGACTGACCAGCTGGAAGAATGGAACTGTAATGACTATAATAGCAAGAGGAATTCCTCACTGTCCTTCTGAGCCGCACATGCCTGTTAGCCAGCCAAGGAGAGATGCTGAAAAGGCATAATTTGCAAACAACTACTCTATTTACTCCCAACTCAGTCATCTTGGAGGGAAAGTAGCTATTAATAATAAAGGAATGGGCATGGCTGTATCCCAACCATCTTTACAACACTGAAACTTGAATTTCACCAATTTTTCATGTGTCATGAATTATCCTTATTTTGATTTTTGTTGTCAACAAAACCTAAAATATTTACTCTCTGGCTTTTACAGTTTGCTGACTGCTGGTATATATGAAACAAGATGGGACATTAGTTGATAATTTTTAAAGATTGGTAATGGTATGTAAATTGGGTTTCATTATGTTAGTTTACTTTTGTATATGCTTGACATTTTCCATAATAAAACGTTTGAAAAATGCTTAGGCGTACCAACGGCGATCAATCTTAAGAACTATCCCCTGCCCCCTTTAAACACACACACACACACACACACACACACACACACACACACACACCCTGAAAGTTGTATCCTGTAAATGCAGCCGTTTGTCTCTTCTTTTTCTGACAGAGTAAAAACCGTTTTGAAACTTTGGGTAGTGGTAAAAGGAGATTTTTAGGACCCGACGCTCAGCGACGGGGAAAGTACGAGGCATAAAAGCACGTTTAAGGAAACGGATTTTTTGTGGCGTGGAGGGACCGTAGTCTGTTTTTTGACATTTTAGACGACGAGGGCCAAGTCCCCTTTTACAACAAGAAATCCAAACAAAATACACATTAGCTGTCATCGTATTGCCCGCTGCCCTCCGATGATTCCCGGAAATGACGCCATCAGGCCAATGCTACGTCAGCCGGACCCCAGCAGTGCCGGGCGCCGACGTCAGCACGTAGGCGCCCCCCTGCAGGTCCAGGCCTGCGAGAGGACCGACTGGAGCGGCGCCCGCCGCTGGGTTTTCAGGAGACGGCGGGAGTGCGACTGCGCCGGCATTCCGGGGCGGGGCTTCCCTTCCCCCCGCCCCTCCCCAGCATGAGCGACCAATGAACAGCGACTGCCCTGGGGCCGGGGAAATTTTCAGAGGCTGGAATGATTAGCCGAGGGGACAGCCCCGCCCCTGGCCCCTCCCAGCCCTCGCGCCCCGCCTCACGCCGTCGCCGCCCCGCCTCCCTCTCCCGCCCTCCTCCCAGCTGCGGGGTGACACGGGGCTTCGGGTTGGTCAGGGGGCGAGGCAAAGTTAGACCAGGGCCCGAGGCGGCGGCGCCGTCCCCAGCGCGAGCGCGGTGAGGAGGAGCAGGTCGCCGGGGCGAGGGGGCTGCGTGGCAGAAACGTGAGGGCCCGGGCGCTTGGTGGGGGCGAGCTGTGGTCCGAGGGGCGGCTGTGAGGGGGCGAGGTGCACCCGGGTGTGTCCCGGCGCGGTCGGCCGGGCGTGGGCCGCGGGTGGGAGCCGCCGAGCTCTCCTGGCCCCGTTTCCAAAGCTTTTCTTGGCGGCCCGGCCCCCGAGTTTGCCTCCCGTCCGGTTGCCTGGGATGCGAGGAGGAAACGCAAAGCGCTCCGAGAGCACTTGGAGGCTTTCCCGGGGTGTGTTCCTCGCCGGTCGCGCGTGCCCTTTCTTCCGGGACGGGAGCGGCGGGGGCAGGTGGGCAGGTAGCTGTTCACGGTCGGAGGACGGTTCCAGCAACAGACAGACAGACAGACAGACAGACAGGGACGCGCCCCCTGCCCCGCCGCCCGTGACAAACATTTCCAAGTTTAAAAAGAAGCAGACTCGGGAATGCTGAGCGGTTCTGTACGTCAGGAGTACGATCGCTTTTTCTTTATTTACATAGAAAATAGGAGCGGCGACGTCGTGCGCTGTGCATTGTGACTGGGCGCATTTTTCGTCCTGAGCACTCGTCTTGCCGAGTCTGCCCGGGCGGCTTCTGACTCGATATTCCTGGGAGATCATACTGTTAGCTGTCATGTCTCCCTGCAACGCAAGTTTCCGCGAAATTAACTGTAAAGAAAGGCTGCGACTGCTGTCCGTGGGGCGTGAGGCAGATGCCTCTCGCGTCCTGGTAAATCTAGTGTTTGCGCTGCTCTCTTTCCAGCAGGTATTTCCATGCTTCTCTCTCCCGCAGGATTGTGGAGGGACAGCGACCGCCGAGGAGGAGAAGCTGGGTAGCTGCTGAGACGGAGTTTCAGTGACCAGAAGACAGCCCAGGGGTGTCGCGTCTTTTTTGCTGTCCCTGCCGCTTTGAGCTTTACTGTAACAGCTGAAAAACTTGGAAAATAAAATGAGCACGCTGTGGTCTTGAACATCAATTTTTATTTTTTATTGGAGGACACATTAAAAGTGCCAGAGTGACAGCCAGCATGGCATCCAGAGAGAGGCTCTTTGAACTTTGGATGCTTTATTGTACCAAGGTAACTGCTTTCTTCTTCTTCTTTTTTTTATTTGTACGTTTTAAAATACTTGGTTATCAGACTTTGTGACTGGCCCTCTTAGAACTTCATTTCATGGATCATAACCTGTCTGTTGGTCGTTACGACCCACAGTTTAAAAAGACGGATTTGCTGCTTGCCATTTCTGCAGGTTCGGGCACATGCACAGCACTGGCACACTGTTCCAAGCTTGGGGTGTGGTTTTTATTGGATATTTGTCTCCAGTGATCCCCAAATTATATACGTAACATGACGACCTTCAGAGAGAAATGAGGTCTTTTCCTTTTTTGTTTGCTCACTTTCCTCTTTCTCCCACAAGTGGGAGGGGAGAGGGTTTCAGGAGAAGAGCCTTGGACATTTTTCTCCTGGTTAACCTTTCACGTCGTATTAACCAGGTGACTGATGGTCTGGGAACGTCTTTGATTGGAGGCGGTCACTGTGATGGCCGAGATACTCGCACCTGATGAGCACCTCTCCTTCCACCCTCACCGCCATCCCGTGCGATGGGGGTCGTCATTGCCCCCTTTTACCGACGAGAACTAGCTGGTGCTGAAGTTGGGGGGGCTGATGAGGTGCAGAACCGAGCTTGAAGCTCAGCACCGCCTGATTGACGCCCATGGTCTTACCCATGATGACCCCTTACTATTTTTGGTTTTGTCATTCACACAGAATTTTCTTTTCTCTCTCTGCCTTTATGTGGATTTTTTTACACGTTAGCTTTGACTTTAGGGTTATTGGGAGGAGAAGGGTACCACTTTAAGCATCTGCTTCAAGCGAGGAGCTGCAGTACCACCTTGAAGATACTGGAAGGGTCAGAGGAACGGCTTTAATCTACGTTAGTTACTTTAGGTCTCTGTTTTCAAGTCTCAGCTTCCGTTTCTGTTACCCCTTCCGGCTTCTTTTGTATACTTTCAGCTCTTTAATGAACAAGTTATTCTTTAATAAATAATCTCAGTTATCTGTAATATTAAATTTTAGAGGTCACACTGGAATTTTCTTTGACTTTCTGGCTTGGTATATATTTTTGTAAATATATTTTTATTGATTTTAGAGAGGAAGGGAGAGGGAGAGAGGTTGAAACATCAATAATAAGAGAGAATCATTGACCGGCTGCCTCCTACACGCCCCACAGCCTGGGGATTGAGCTCACAACCTGGGCACGTACCCTTGACCGGAATCGAACCCAGGACCCTTCAGTCCACAGGCCAACACTCTATCCACTGAGTCTAACCAGATAGGACTGGTTTGATATTTCTTGCAATTATAGAAGGACATATCCTTTGAAATGTTTAATATGGATTTTTAAAATAGCTTTTAGTCTTGTGTAATTTAATGTCAGAGATGTCTTTTTAAAAATAGACCCCTCTTCCAATAAAAAAGAATCCAAATCACCAGACACTTGAAAATAGTCAGTAACACATTAGCCAAAAATTAAAATGCGTTTTAGTATGAATGCCTAGTAGTTTGAAAATGATTTTATTTAAAAATACCTCAAACTTATTAGGCTTTACTGTTTTCTGGATGACAAAAGGCAAATGGGGTTATATTGTCTTATTAATTAGTTATGTTGTTTCTAGGTTGAGTTCATGTTTTATTTATGTGACACTGCTAATTGAAAAAATAGTATAGTTCGTTGGCATACACAGAATTTTGTTCTTAATGACGCTTAATATAAAGATGAACCCTTCTGTTCATTAAAATCTAAGTAAATAGTGAAGCCCTGTCAGTCAAATTTTGAAGCTATTCTTGGACAGGAATATAAGTCCCATTTTTCTGTTTAAGATTTAAATCACTTGTGCACTTAAGATTTAAAAATCTTTTCAAGTGTTTTTAAAAATTGTTATTTAATACAATGGTTTTATGTTTCACTAGCTCATGAGTAAGCTACTTGTAAGCTAGACAACAACATTCTTTCCCACAAACACCTTGACTTCAAGTAGCTTTCAAATGTACTTCATAAATTTAACACTTCTGCTCCGTGGTGAGGATGATTACCATATATGCAGTTCTCTATACTTTCTCTCTAGCTTTATTGCTCTCCCTCTAGCACATCCGTGGGCAAACTACGGCCTGCTGGCCGGATCCATTTGAAATGAATAAAACTAAAAAAAAAAAAAAAAAAAGACCGGACCCTTTTATGTAATGATGTTTACTTTGAATTTATGTTAGTTCACACAAACACTCCATCCATGCTTTTGTTCCGGCTTTCTGGTTCAGTTTAAGAACCCATTGTGGCCCTCAAGTCAAAAAGTTTGCCCACCCCTGCTAGCATATAGCCCTTCAAGCCAGCTGACTTTTTTTTCACCTATAAAGACCTTTTTAAATCTTTGATGGGTTTTCGGACTATTTCAGGACTGCTTGCATTTTCTTTTAACTCAAATCCAACATGGAGCTATTTCTGGGCTTGCAATTGTGGAGTCTAGTTTTGGTTCTGCTGGTGTTTTGTTTTGTGAACTTGAACAAGACTTACTTCTTTGGGTCTCAGTTTTCTCTTTTGTCAATTAGTAATAGTGTGTGTACAAGGAGAATGCTTGTCTAACTCACCATTAAGATTTTAGTTCATTTGTTTTGACCTCTGAGGGACATAGACTTCTATTGTCCTTATTCTATGAGTTATCATACAGAACTTTTTAGTCCATTTTTCGTTTTTAATCTTTTATTATGGAAAATTTCAGGCAGTTAGAAATAGAGAAGATACTGTAGTGAACCCTTTTATATCTGTCAGTAATTACAATTTACTGGAGGCCCAATACACGAAATTTGTGCAGGGGGCTCGGCCCTCACAGCCTCGGCCAGCTTTCGCAGCCCCGGCTTGCCCTCACAGCCCCGGCTTCATCCAGAAGGTCGTCTGGAATGTCGTCCAGACGGTAGTTCTGCTGTTCGGTCTAATTGGCATATTAGCTCTTTATTATATAGGATTTTCAATGATGTTTCATCTATAACCTTACACTCACTACACCATCTCTACCCCTGAATTATTTTGAAGCAAATTCCAGATAACAAACGATCTTAGCCATAAAGATTTTAAGAATCTATCTATTTATATATATATAAAAGGCCAAGTGACTGTTCAACTGTCCGACCCGCCAGTAGGTATGACACACACTGACTACCAGGTGGGCAGACGCTCAACACAGGAGCTGCCCATCTGCGGTGACTTGGCAGTGGTGGTTCTCAGGTGACGCACCGAGGAACCAGAGAGGAGGGAGCCCGATTCCGGGGTGTGTCACCAGAGAACCTCCCTCTTGCAATCCGGGACCCCTCGAGGGATGTCAGAGAGCCGGTTTCAGCCCTATCCCCACAAGCCAGGCCTGCCAGAGAAACCCAGCCCACTCCGCAGAGCCCTTAGAGCCACGGTGTCACCCCAGGTGCAGCCTGCCTGGGAGGGACAACAGGAGGTTGACACCAGGGCGTGTCCAGCGTGTCTTGCCCAGACCTGCCCTGCCGGCCACCTTCTAATTATTTTCCTTTCGATGTGCACAAATCCGTGCACCAGGACAGTAGTTTATAAAATAAGAACTCTTAAAAACATAATCACAATATAATAATTCTTTAAATCAAATATTTGGTCAGTGTTCAAACTTTCGTGGTAGTATCATAAATGTTTTTATTTATTTTTTCCTGTTTGACCCAATATTTCTACAAACTATACACGTACTTTGTTGAAAATATCTGTTCAGTTTTTAATCTATACATTGCCCCTCACTATACTTCATATTTTTATTCCTTCTATATGTTGAAGAAACCAGGTTTTAACATTAGCGCTTTTCTCAGTTTGGGTTTTCTGGTCAAATTTCCTTGATTTAAATTATTATTCCTTTCTACTGGTGTCTGCAAACTGGGATATCTAGAGGCTTGATTGATTCACATTCTATTTGGTGGGGGGAGGCTAAATTAATTTATGACCATCTTGGTTATCAGTGGGTTTTGCTTACATGCACTAATTATTTTGTTAGGAGTTTGCAAAGCTGTGACATCTAATCTGTCATTTCTATATTTATTAGTAGCACATATATCGAGAAATGCCCCTCATCAGTTATTTTTTTTAATTGTTTTATTGCTTAAAGTATTACAAAGGGTATTACATATAGACACTGGGGCTGGATAATTGACATTACCAGTACTGGTTACCTTAAGAACCATTACCTGTCAATTCCAAGGTCTCAACGTAGCAGGCAATAGTGTTCATTGTACACAAGTGTTATCAAACTAGTAAGTAAAGTCTGGTAGTAAAGATTTTCTCTAAATTAAAACTCACACTCATAGTAAATGGAACTTAAATGTCATGGCTTTTCTTTATTTATTTTGAATTGAGGAGGAAGAAAAGATTTGCTTACATAGCAAACCCCTCTGAAAACTTTCCTTTTATGTGCTCCAGAGAGTTAACAGTATACTTACATTCTGCAAAGAAATGATTTG
>NW_006287548.1:124005-130681 GCF_000327345.1 Myotis davidii
TGATTTGTTGATGATAGCCAGTCTGACAGGTGTGAGATGGTACCTCATTGTTGTTTTGATTTGCATCTCTCGGATGATTAGTGAATTTGAGCATGTTTTCATATGTCTCTTGGCTTTCTGAATGTCCTCTTTTGAGAGGTGTCTATTTAGATCCTTTGCCCATTTTTTGATTGGATTGTTTATCTTCTTTTTGTTAAGTTGTATGAGTTCCCTATAAATTTTGGAGATTAGGCCCTTATCAGATATGACATTGGCAAATATGTTTGATGACAGTTCTTTAAAGGGAAGTCAGGCAGAATAAATGTTTGATATTTCTCTCTGTTTTTAGAATGACTTGATATGTTAGCATCCTTCCAAGGTGACCAATTATTTTTCTTGAGTATCAAGTTCATCTTTAATGATTAAAATTTAAACATCGTCTACTATTTTGCTGCTCTAGTTGGTATGCTATTTATACCAAACAATGCATACACTCCTGACTAAAGAAGATGACTTTGAAGACTTCTGAAGGTCTGCTTCAGGGCATTAAGATTAAGAGACATCCCTTTTATTTGCTACAGGGCTAATCTTAGCACAGGTGTTCTACAGGGTATTAGCAATAGATCAATATTAAGTTACCATCCCAGCGTTTGTATGTAATGTGATGTTTTAAAAGTTTAGTAGGTGTTTAAGTAGAATATATTAGAAATAACTCTTAGGTAATATTGTTCAGTCAAAGGAATATTACGAGAATATATAAAGGTCTTCTATCTATTAGTCTGGGTTCATTTGCAAGCCAAATATTACGATTGAAGTTCTTTAAATAGAACTAAAATAAGTAACTGGTTTTGGTTTTTAGCAGATAGATGCTCATATATTAAACTCAACATTTGAAAAGAATTTGGGTAAAAAAACTTTGCAGTTTATTTTTTAAACAAGCTAGCCTAACTTTTCACTTTCTCCTGCTGTAAATAAGAATTAGTTGCATTGTTACAAACATTCATTTTCTAGTAGGTTAACTGCAAGCAATTATCATTGCATAATACAGGCAGGATAATTTATGATCACCCAACATTCCTACTCTATACAGATTATTTCAACAGTGTATGAGACTAATTCAAATTGCTTCTAAATGGTCATCCCCACCCAGGGTAAAGGATTCTATTAACAGTGGTTTTCATATAGCTCTTACAAGTTAAACATTAATTAGAACAGGTTTAATGTTGTATCTGGATTTTAGTTCAATAGTTAACCACTACTTCTTGTCTGAACATATTTTTCTTGAGTGTAGAATGCAGATTGATTTACTTCTTAATATCTAAAGATTTTAGCTTAAAATATCTGCATTAGGCACTTTGTTATTATTCCTTGTATCTTCTGACACTGCTTCATTTAATGTGCTTGTGGTAACAGAGATAGTGATGGCAACCATTTGGTCTCTACATTATCTGACAACTTTTTGGAATTTATGTATTGCATAGAATAAGACATATGTAACATAAAATCCTCGTTAGATAGGAATAAGGGTATATTTTTGTTCAACACTTAGTCTTTTGGGAGTGCTGCAGTTGGTCACCATAATATGCAGAAGAGAAACTGAGCCTTGAGAGGCTTATCAAATTCTTTGATAAGATTAAGTTATTTTTGTTCTGTCTGGTGGAAAGTATCAAATGCATTAACTCAGTAAAGAGATACAAAGTGACTCAAAAGCATGACATTTTGAAATGTGGCAATGTGGGATGAAATTTGTGGTTATTTTTGTCATTAGCAGGTTTATTTAATTTTTGGTAATTCAATTTACACAGAAAAATTTTGTGAAGCTACAGAATCAGAGCCAAGATTAGTCCACATCTGCTTCTGATCTTAAGGACCTAAAAACAAGTTACCTAATTTATTTATATTTTCAGATTTCTCATCTGTCAAATGGAAAAAACAACAACTATTTTGCATATTTCTCAAAATTGTTGAGAAAAAACTGAGTTGATTATATTTAAATGCACCATAAGGGGAAGAAATATAAAGATGTAATCTTTTAAAATGTAATCTTTTATTATTATTTTAAAAATACACATATGGGCATGAGAGTGTATTAATATTACTTCCATTTTGTCTTTGTATTGTATAATAATAGAGGGCAGTATTTTGTTGTCTTTTTATCAGTAGGGATGAAGCTGTGCTCATGAGTGTTAACTTTTAATTTATCTTCTTGCTTTTAAGCATAGTGCTTAATTATCCTAATGATTTGTGGTTTTATTTATTTTTTTAACTCTAAACCAAGTTTGTTTTGGACCTTGATGATGCTCCATTTCCTGCTGTTGCCCTTTGTCCTGCTAAATCTGGAATATGACTGAGATGGATAGTTTTGAACTGAGCTCAGAGTGAAGTTCCTTTTCAGAATAAAAGTTTTGTTTCATAAAGAAAATAGGTTATAGAGGTGTTTCATTCAAATAAAAGAGCAAGCACCTCTTTATATACATATATTTGGAAAAAAATGGAATGAATGAATATTCTGAGAAAATTATAATTTATTTGTTCAATTTGGGTTATAATCCTAAGCAAAGTTTTTCATAAGATACACAGTATACATCAACCCTTATAAATTAACCTCATTTAGTAAGTTTTAGAGTATGTAGAGTGTATTAATGGCTCTTAATTTTTTGTGGCTTAATCATTACTTTGTATATAAGGAAAGTAATGTTAGATCTAAGCAAAACAAAACAAAATCATTAGCAGCTCAATAGTAGTGGCTACCAATTGCATTTTTATTTGAGGACATTAGATGTAAAAGCAAGAAATGAATATTTGATATCTATAGACATGGGAATAGCTTTTAGGAATATTACCTTTGTGGTTTGAATTGAGCTTATGAACTATAAAAAGTTAAGATGCTTGAAAATTTCTTATTCTTTCCTTTTGAATATCAATTTAATATTTTCCTGGTGGAAGACAGAATTGATAGTATTTAAATGTGTAGATGTGTAACATGAGGGAAAAGAAACAATTTAAAATAATGTCTAGTACTTGGTCATCCCATTCACCAAATTAGCTAGCACAGGTTCACTAGGTTTTCAGGTAAACATGTGAGTTTGCAGTAGGACATCTAGGTAGAGATACACTCGTAAGTCTGGAGTCCTGAAGGGTAGTCTGTGCTGGAAGTAAATATTTGAGTATTAATCATATTGGCAATTATTGAAGAATTATATGAGAGAAGAGGTTCAAAGGGAATCCTGGAGAATGTTATCATTTAAGAAGTGGATAGAGGCCCTGGCCGGTTTGGCTCAGTGGATAGAGCATCGGCCTGGGGACTGGGGGGTCCCAGGTTCGATTCCGGTCAAGGGCATGTACCTTGGTTGCAGGCACATCCCCAGGAGGGGGTGTGCAGGAGGCAGCTGATCGATGTTTCTCTCTCATCGATGTTTCAAACTCTGTATCCCTCTCCCTTCCTCTCTGTAAAAAATCAATAATATATATATAAAAGATTGGTTGTCAATGGTGTACTCTTTCTACTTTTTAAAAAAGGTTTGCTGGCCTAGCCAGCGTGGTTCAGTGGTTGAGGGGTGACCTTTTAGCTATAGTCTCCATTTAGCCTGTTTCTCACATTTATTCTTTCTTACCCCTTAAGGACAGAAAATAAAACAAGCCACTTAAGCCCAGAAAGCAACAGAAGTCACTGGAGAAGGTCTCAGATCCTGGCTGCCCTCTATCCCAAGAGCTACTTGCACTAGTTAGGAATCACATACACGTATTTCTATGACCAAGCACTCCCTTCAATAAAAATGCTGGGAAGGCCCTGACCAGTTTGGCTCACTGGATAGAGCATCGGCCTGGGGACTGGGGGGTCCCAGGTTCGATTCCGGTCAAGGGCATGTACCTTGGTTGCAGGCACATCCCCAGGAGGGGGTGTGCAGGAGGCAGCTGATCGATGTTTCTCTCTCATCGATGTTTCAAACTCTGTATCCCTCTCCCTTCCTCTCTGTAAAAAATCAATAATATATATATAAAAGAAGTGGATAGAGGAAGAAGAATTTGTAAGAAGTTTGAATGGTAGGAGAAACAGGAGTGAGTGGTTGCTTCAGGAAGTATAGAGATGTTATAAAGAAGGGAATAGTCAGTAGTGTAAAAGTCAACAAAGCAGTGAAGAAAAACATTATGGAGCATGTATTGGATTTGACAGTTAAGAGATTATTGCACATATGCATAACCAACCCATGGACATAGGCAATAGTGTGGTGAAGGCCGGGGCGGGGGTCCGGGGGAGCGAATGATAGAAATATCAATGATGAGAGAATCATTTTTCATCTGCCTCCTGCATGCCTCCTACTGGGGATCAAGCCTGCAACCCCGGCATGGGCCTTCGACTAGAATTGAACCTAGGACCCTTCAGTCCGCAGGCTGACTCTCTATCCATTGAGCCAAACAGGCCAGGGCAATAAAGATAAATTTTTAAAAAGGTTATTAGCAAAATAGTTCTAGAAAGAGTGGGGGAAAAAGATGTTAAAAATACAAGTTCTCATTTTATTTTTAAATTCAAGACTTTAAATTATTTCCAAATTGCTATTAAGTGTTTACTCTTCATTTTTGTATTTATCTGGATAAGTACCTTTATTGGTCTGTGTATCACCCTTTGCATGGTACTAGTCAACAGCATCTGAAAATTTTCAGATTGCCAAGAATCCATCTGTAATTTGAAAAAGACTGCTTTACAAATTGAAATCACAGATGATCCCTTGGTACCAAAGCATATGTGATCACTGGAATTGAGTAATAAATAGTACTAGTTACAAGGTAGTCAGCTCTAATATGCTTAAATTAATTTAAAAATTAATAGAAGTGTTAATGTAGACTTTAAAAATTCTTATATGGAATTTTTGGACTTGGGAAATATTTCTAATGACCCCAGTGTTGTTGCATCTAGTTTCAGAAACATAAGCCTCAATCAATATCTGATATACTGCTGCAACTTTGCTTTTTGTACAGCTTACTTTTCCATTGCAAAATTACATGGCAAATTTACTACAAAGGAGTGAAAAATTGGGACCAAGCATCGAGTCTACTACAGTCATATTTCTTGGTTACAATTATTTGTATCCCTCCCATATGCAGTGTCTATTTCATGTCTATCTTAAGAACTCCAAAAGTCTCATCCAATCATGATATCAGTCTTAACCCCGAGATTTGGTGATATATTCAATTGTGATTTCTAGTCATACTGAAATCTTTGACCTCAGAAGGCACTTGATAATCTGGCCCCATATAGTGCTGAAACTGAGATAGGAATGACATAATAAAGACTTCTGAAAAAGAGAAGAAAGATGCTTAAGAGGCATTGGTCTATGGCAATTCCAAAAACTGGGCAAGTGTTGCCTGGTGCTCCCTACCCTAAGAGAAGGAATGTTCCATTATTTATTTGACTCTGGTTCTGTTCCTTGGGAGTAGCTGCACAGGCTGCTGTTCTCTATTGCTTTTGGCTCCATACTCTAGGAGAGTCTTTTTCTAACTTAACTTTATTTTTTAATTATATCTAAAATGGGCATTGGAGACTATGTACGGTCTTGTGACTGAGCAGCTCCCTCATCTGGCTTCCTGCATATAGAAAGTTCCCTGTGAAAACTCTTCTGCTAACAGTTGTTTTCTCATGTCTAATTATATGGTTTAAAAACTCCCAACTTGTCTTACTCCTCACTTTAGTGGGAAAAAGACTGGAGTTTCCTATTAGGTTATCTTCAGACTTTGGGGCCCCACCCTGCATGACTGGCTTCAATGAACTTTTAAAATCCAACTCATATATAAGTTGGGAGCTGCCTAACATAGGGTTGAAATATGTATATCTAAAAGTTTCAAGTTTTATAACTTGGAAGGAATACTACAACCCAAATATTATTGAAAGAGGAAGTAAGGTGTTTTCCTTATTCTTACCTGTAACTTTATGGATAAGAACTAGGTGAAACTGTGTGGATTCCTTAATTTCATTACCTGCTAAAGCCTCCCTGAAGGAGAATAGATGTTATCTATATATATAAAAGCCTGTTCAACCATTCGACCAGTAGCCATGATGTGCACTGACCACCAGGGAGCAGGTGCTCAATGCACAGACATGGAAACATGGAACAGACTGATGAATCTCAGAGGGAAGAGGGGAGGGGGAGGGTGGGAAGAGATTAACTGAAGATCTTATATGCATACTAGAGGCCCGGTGCACAGATTTTTTTTTTCCTTTATTGACTAAGATATTACAAATGTGTCCTTATCCCCCCAATGTCCCCTCATCCCCCCAGTCCTACCCTCCCCCTCCCCCTCTGTTGTCCACACCCATCACTTATGCTTATACTGGTGCACAGAGTAGTGCACCAGTGAGGTCTTTTGTCCTGGCCTGTGGGGACCAGGCCGAAATTGGCAGTCTTATATCCCGCCAGGGGTCCCGGATTGCGAGAGGGCACAGGCCTCTAGTGAGAAGATAAAAGCCTCCTTTAATGTAATTTCAATCACATTTGGCTAGTGGCCAATGTATTGGACAGCACATCCCTAAGTGTTTAGATTTCATTTTATGGTAATGGGGAACCATTTGAGGTATTTGAACTGGAGAAAAGAGAGAATTAGATTTTAATTTAACAAATTCCATTATTAGCTGTATATAGGTGGAAGAAATTGAAGCTACAGAGACCAGTGGGAAGCTACATAGCAATTCAAATGAAAGAGT
>NW_006287548.1:130694-136679 GCF_000327345.1 Myotis davidii
ATAGCAATTCATGAAAGAGGGTATTTATCTTAAACAGTGGCATATAATTGGATGAATATTTGAGTGCAAAATCAATAGTTGATTTTGTAATTATTTTATAATTGCTTATTTTATTACATTGGACCATGACTGATACGATAGCACAGTCAATATTCTAATAGTGGTAGCCAACATGTTTTCAGCATTTGCTAAATGTCAAACCTTACATTTATTATTTCATTTAGTTCTCTCAACAGCCCTGTGAGATAGGAAATATTATTTTCAATTTACAGATGGAAAACATCAGTGTGACACAGATAGTAAATGCAAAAAAGATTTGAAAGGAAAAGAATACAAAGTAATGTGGCAAGCAGGATCATGAAATATTTAAATATGTTTATATGTAGCATGGAAGATTTCTATTTTGTGGGAGCTTCCTAATTTTGGCACACAGTTTATAAAAATGTTATTTTTATAATTATTAATATTTATTAAGCATATACTATGTGTTAGGCATTGTGATGTTATAAGCCTTGTACACATGTTAGGTTGCTTAATTTTCCCAATAGCTCTGTAAAGAAGGGCAATTTTCTATCATTATCTTCATTCTTATAGACTAGAGCAGTGGTTCTCAACCTTCCTAATGCCGTGACCCTTTAATACAGTTCCTCATGTTGTGGTGACCCCCAATTTCATTGTTACAAATTGAACATAATGAAAGCATAGTGATTAATCACAAAAACAATATGTAATTTATATGTGTTTATCGATGGTCTTAGGCGACCCCTGTGAAAGGGTTGTTCGACCCCCAAAGGGGTCACGACCCACAGGTTGAGAACCGTTGGACTAGAGGAAGAAATTGATGTGCAATCATAGGATGACTTGTTTAAGAAAGTGACAGAGCAGGGATTAGGATCCACATAATTTGGCCCCAGTGTTCCTGTAGTTCTTAATACATTTGTGTGCTGTGTTAATAAATATTGTACAATGTGGAGATAGATCATTTTGTAGTGTTTCAATATACCAAACTCTCTTAGCCATGAAAGTGACTAAGCTTGAGATTTAATTAATGTTGTTTCTGGGTGTGTGTGTATCTTTCTTTTTATGGCCTCTGGCAGTAAAGTATAGATCCTCAAAGGCTTTACTCAGGCTGTGTGGAATGGGGCTGATTTATGTGTTAAATTATTAAGGCCTTGAGTTTATTAATTCTGATTAAACGCTTACCGGTACCTCTTTTTGTCCACTAAACTCCATTTTATTCCTGCTCATGGTTCAAAGACAGTATAGTATAGTGGGAAGAGCACAATTGGATTCGTATATCCTTGCATTTTAAACTCAGAACTATTGATTATTAGCTATGTGATCATAGACAAGTGACATATCCTTAGAATTTCCCTTTTTCTGACCTTCAAAATGGGGGAAATGAAACCTCAGATAGTTATAAGAAATACTTTGGATGATTTTATATGCTAAACTCTTTAATGTTTGCTATAGTACTAGGCATATGGCAGATGCTAAAAAGCTAACTGCTTTACCTCTTACTAAATGAAACATTTAAGTATCATTTCTTATCCTTGTTCAACTTCCTAGGAGAACTGTGCATGTGCCAAACACTGGTCGCTCTGACCTTTAGACTTTAAACCAGATTCTGTGGAGTTCCTAGATAAACTATAAGAAAAAAGGCATTAATTCTTTATGGCATTATGAGACTGTTTTGTTTCTAACTTTTACAGAGAGAATCCTCTGCTTTATTAAAAAAGAAAAAATGATAAGGAAGCTCCAGTTACTTGTATTTCTGGAGGTCTATCCTGAATTGATGAATGAATGAATACTCGAATGAATGAATGGCATGGTAGTTGGAAATGAAAAGGCAAGTAATGAAATCCTTGAGAAAATTGCCCAAGAGATAGGTTTTTTCTCCCTGAAATATTTCCATCTTCTCAGTGATGATGAAGACAGTGGCAATTTATGATCTGACTTTGGAACAGTATATTAATAGAAAAACAAATACACAAAAGGTCAGCAGTCTGCATATTTTGAGAACATTCTTTTAGGAATTCTGATTTGTAGCGTAATACTTTTATTTTAGGGAAATAACTAATGATAAAATAACAAAGACTCATGAATATGTTGAAATTGATTAAAGAAATGTCAAGGATGTGAAGGAAACAAATTTGAACATCATTTTTAAAAAATACATGTTTTTATTGATTTTAGAGAGAGTAAGGGAAAGGGATAGAGAGAGAGAAACTTCAATGAGAGAGAAACATTGATTGGCTGCCTCCTGCATGTCCCTCCACTGGGGACTGAGCCCACAACCCAGGCATGTGTCCTGATCGGAAATAGAAATAGCAACCTCTTGGTTCATGAGTTGACACTAAACCATTGAGCCATAAAGGCAGGGCTGAACATCATTTTTAACCCCTTCCCCAACAATTTTTTTGTTAAAAACGTTTCTTTTTCAGACTAATTTTTTTATTTTGGTTCTATATAGTATTTTTGATGCTGGTTATGAAAACAGTTTGTAACTCGTCTTCCTATAAACCATATTTTTTTAACATATTTTCTTAGTATACTCGTCGACGACTGAAAAAGAACATTTTGTGAAAACGAGTATACACATTTCTGCCGGGGAAGGGGTTAATGATGCAATTGTAATTTTAAAATACATTCCATAAATCATTTTTTTCCACAAATCAGCTTTGAGGTGTAACTTACAGAGCACAAATACACAAATTATAAGTCAAATCTGATGAGTCTGATAAAACACACGTTAATGTAACTGCTATTCTAATAAAAAAATAGAAAATTTCTATCACCTAGGAAAGTTCCCTTTGTGTTCTTTTGTAGTCAGTCTTCTGAGAGACAGCTAATGATCTAATTTCTGTCACCCTGCTCTAGAATTTTGTATAAATGAAATACACAGTGTGTATGCTTTAATGCCTATCATCTTTTGCTGAACATGTTTTTTTTTGTTTGTTTTTTTAAAATATATTTTATTGATTTTTTACAGAGAGGAAGGGAGAGAGATAGCTAGAAACATTGATGAGAGAGAAACATCGATCAGCTGCCTCCTGCACACTCCCCACTGGGGATGTGCCCGCAACCCAGGTACATGCCCTTGACCGGAATCGAACCTGGGACCTTTCAGTCCGCAAGCCGACGCTCTATCCACTGAGCCAAACTGGTTTCGACTGAACATGTTTTAAAAATTATTGTTTGTTGTTGTATCAATCGTTCATTCATTATTAGGGAATAGCATTCCACTGTGTGAATGTAGCACAATTTTTTGTCAGTTAACCTGTTGATGGAATTTTGGTTTGTTTACAGCTTTAGGCTGTTAAAAATAATTCTATGAAAATTTTTCTTAATGAATTTATTGGGGTGACATTGGTTAATAAAATTATATAGGTTTCAGGTGTATAATTCTATAATACCCTGTATATTGTATCTGTATATTGTATTTGTGTGTTCAATGCCCCAAGTCAAGTCTCTTTCCATCACCATGTATCCCTCCTGTACCATCTTCTACCTTCCCCCAACCTTCTTTCCCTCTTGTAATCATCATACTGTTGTCTGGGAATATGAAGTTGGTTTTTTTCCCTTAATCCCCTCACCTATTTCACCGAGTCCTACAACTCCCCTCTCCTCTGACAGCTGTCAGTCTGTTCTCTATGAGTCTGTTTCCATTTTGTTAATTTTGTTTATTTGATTCTACTCATGAGTGAAATCATATGGTACTTGTCTTTCTTTGACTGGCTTATTTCACTTAGCATAATGCTCTCCTCTTGCAAAGGGTAAGATTTACTTTTTATGGCTGAGTAGTATTCTATTGTGTAAATGTCCTATAGTGTTTTTATCCACTCATTTACTGATGGACACTTGGGCTGCTTCCAACTCTTGGCAATTGTAAATAACACTGCAATGAACATAGATAGGGGTACATATATTCTTTCTAATCAGTGTTTTTGTTTCTTTGGATACATTCCCAGAAGTAAAATCACTGGATCATAATGCAGTTCCATTTTTAATTTTTTGAGATAGCTCCATATTGTTTTCCATTGTGGTTGTATCAGTCTGCATTCCCACCAACAGTGCATGAGGGTTTTCTTTTCACCACATCCTTTCCAACACATGTTTGTTGATGATAGCCATTGTGACAGGCGTGAGGTGATATCTCATTGTGGTTTTAATTTGCATTTCTCTGATGATTAGTCACATTCAGCATCTTTTCATGTCTATTGACCATCTGTATGTCCTCTTTGGAGAAGTGTCTATTCAGGTTCTTTGCCCATTTTTTAAATTGGATTGTTGTTGTTTTTTGGTATTCAGTTATATAAGTTCTTATACATTTTGGATATTAACCCCTTATCACATGGATCCGTACCAATGAACCACACTGGCTCTGGCGGGTTGTCTTTTCATTTTGTTGATGGTTTCCTTTGATGTGCAAACATTTTTAGTTTGATGTAGTCCAATTTGTTTATTTTTTTCTTTTGTGTTCCTTGCCCAAGGTGATATATCAGAGAATATTGCTGTGGGAAATGCCTGAGATTTTACTGCCTATGTTTTCTTCTAGGATTTTAATGCTTTTGAGTCTAACATTCTATGACCATTTTTGTATAAGGTTTTTTGTGGATATGTTTTCACTAATCTCAGGAGAAATGGATAGACCATGTGGTAAATGTATGTTTAACTTTAGAAGAAATGCCAAATTGTTTTCCAAGTGATTATACTATTTTATACTCTCACCAGAAATGTGAGTTCTGGTAGCTGTACATTTTCACTTATGTCTTTTAACCATCTGTATGTCTCAGAAGTCACTTATACTTGTTATGGTTAGTCTCTTTAAAAATTTTAACTATTTTAATGGTTGTGTTATGGAATTTCATTTGATTTTAATTTGCATTTCCCTGAATAACTAATGAAGTCGAGCATGCTTTCATGTGCTATTTAGCCATTTGTGTATGCCCTTTTATAAAGTTTTTGAGTCTTTTACCCATTTTTAAATTGAGGTATTGGTTGATAGAACTTCTTGATAGAAGTTCTTTGTCAGATATATGTACTGAGAATATTTTCAGCTGATATATTGCCTTTTTATTTTCTTAATGATGTCTTTTGATGAGTTTTTAATTTTTATTAAAACCACATAATCTTTTTTTTGGTTTGTGATTTTTGTGTACTAGCTAAGAAATTTTTATCACAAGGTTGCAAAGGTATACTCTTATATTTTTTTTTAGAAGATTATAGTTTTCATTTTATGTTTAGGTTAATGGTACATTTTTTATTTGATTTATTTATACATTTTATATTTCTCAACTCATTGAACAAATATTTATTGAGCACCTGTTCATTGCTAGGCACTATTTTAGGCACTTTATGTCCATTAGTAAACAAAAACAGGTCACTCATGGTAGCTCCTTAGATAGGCCCTGCACTTGTGAAACCTACATTTTATAGTGAATGACAAATTAATAAATAAGTCAATTATACAGTATTTTAGAAGGCGAGAAAGAACCATTAGGTAGGGCAACAGAATAGGTAAAAGTAAAGGTGAGTAAGAAGGTTTGCAGTTTTAAGAAAGGGTGATAAAATTAGGCTTCATTGAGAATATGTCATTTAAAGAGTGAATTTAAGACGAGAAAATTAGCCATTCACCTATTTGAGGGAAGAATGTTCTGGGTAGAGAAAACAGCTATTACAAAGGTCTTAAGGTTGGAGCATGTCTCACATGTCCCAGTAACAGCCAGCAAGCCAGTGTAGTACAAGGTAATAATGGATAACGTCACAGAGCTAGGGGAGGACAAATTGTTTAACAGCGGTTCTCAACCTGTGGGTCGCGACCCCTTTGGTGGTCGACCGACCCTTTCACAGGGGTCGCCTAAGACCATCCTGCATATCAGGTATTTACATTATGATTCATCACAGTAGCAACATGACAGTTATGAAGTAGCAACGAAAATAATTTTATGGTTGGGTCACAACATGAGGAACTGTATTTAAAGG
>NW_006287548.1:136722-138561 GCF_000327345.1 Myotis davidii
TTATGTCTTCCTGAATGTCACTTAGAGGTTTTATTTTATTTTTTCTTTAGATTTATCAATTTACATATGCATAATAGGAGTAAAATCTTTTTTTTTTTTGACAGATATACTTAATACTCTAACGGTTTTCTTATTTCAGAAAGATCCAGATTACCTGAAGCTATGGTTGGACAATTTTGTTTCTAGCTATGAACAATTCTTAGATGTTGACTTTGAAAAGCTGCCTACCAGGTATGTAGAAACACTTAATATCTTACCCTCGGGTGAGTTTCTTAATTTTTGGCACAAAGACTTCATTGATGACATATACAAGGAAGGCAATTATGTGACACACATGATATTCCTTCCTGTATAACCCTGCTCTCATAGCAGACATTGCTCATTGATCACAGCAGCCCTTTTTGCTGATACTAGACTTGCTTCTAGAAGATTCTTTTCTTTGGTCAGTCCCTGGCAACTGTTTGTCCTGCAATTTGCTTCAGTTCTGAAACTACACTGAGCATTAGATCCCACAATTTAAGGGGAAAGTCCTCCATAAGACTGCCTAAACTTAAACAGTTTGTAAGTCTTGGGAGCCACACATCCCACCAACCAGCTATAAATTTGGGGATTCTCACAACTCCCTCAGGTTCAATAATTTGCTAGAACGACTCACAGAATGCACTGAAAACACTATACTTACTGATTATGTTTTAATCTTAAGTGATACATGTAGGACATGGCCTGGAAGGGTCTTGGATGCAGGGCTTCATGCTCTCTCCCTATGGAGCCAGGGCATGTTGCCCGCCCTGAACATCAGTGTGTTCAAATAAAGAAACTCTTTGGGCTTTGGGTGTCAGAGTTTTATTGGGTCTTATACTTCATTGATCATGTAATTGAACTCAGTCACCAGCTTCTTCCCCTCCCAGAAAGTTGGGAAAGAGGGTCTTTTAGATGTGGCCAGCCTAGCTTTTCTCAAAACCTGCGAAGGGCCTACCCTGCGTCATTTCTTTTGTATAAAATTTCTTTATTATACCGCAGGCATTTGAATTGAAACTTACTTTTCTATTTCTGACCTTAGAGTAGGGCCTTAGAAAAACATCTTGGTAGATGTGAAGTATTTGTATTTTAAAAAGCTAGATTTGGAAATGGGGGGAAAATTCAAATCTATGGAGACGTGTAAGTGAGTACAAATCTTCTCCCATTCCTCTTCCTGCCACCCCTTCCTAACTCTCACAGTTTCAAGCTCACTTCACAGATAAAGTTGTATCTCAAGTCATCTTGAAGACCCTAGTATAAGTCAGGTAGCAGAGGTTAGGTTGGCTGACTGGGTTAAAAAAGCTGGAGAAATGAGAAGACACTTTAATTACAAGAGAAACTTCATTTATGGAGATGTGTTGAGAGGGGAGGGGAAAAACGGATGGTGTTTGATGATGAGAAAGAATATCTGGAGAATTAAAAATCTTCAAGGAGGAAAGCATTTGCAGTTTGGGGGTGGAGGTAGGCAGTAAGAGGGTAGGCACAGATGAGTTGAATATGGAGAATCAAATGGGAACCAGATCATGAAGTTCTGGCATGCATTGTTAATGGACTTTGATTTTTTGTTATGGAAGATTCAAATCTCTACTAAAGAATTTTCTGCATAAGAACATCATGATGAAGTGTTTTTAAAGTCGCTTTGGTGGAATTTGGAGGTTGGATTGGAAAAGGGTTAAGACTGAAGGTAAGAAGCCAGTTAAGAGGTGATTGTAATAATTCAGAGAGAAAAAATCAGTAGAGCTTTGGACCAATGCATTGAACTTTTTTTTTTAAGGGAAAAATGGTTGTTTTGTTTTTGTTTTCAGTGCATTGAATTTAAGA
>NW_006287548.1:138880-165624 GCF_000327345.1 Myotis davidii
TCAACATTAAAGTGGAAACTCACAGATAATCATTTAAAGTAAACTGATCTATAGAATTTACAAGTTAATTCATACCACAAGGCAAGGATTGCTTTTACTGGAATTTAAAGCCTTGACATGTAAGCTGGATTTCTTCTTGTGATAGAGACAGCAATTAGCAGCTCTTTACAATAAATATTCAGTAGCCAAATAGAGGAGTAGAACAGATTTCTGGAACTGATTTGGGAAATTTCAGGAAAAAGGAATATAGAATTTGGGTAGTAAAGTCCTAGAGGTGGGAAAATGCTTCTCAATTCTTAAATCCTCATCATATTAGAATATGGCTAAAAATTTCAACTTTGTTTATACATCATGTTCTAACCAGGCCCCAATTTTATAATGAGTTAGTTAAAAAAAAAATCAAACATAGATTTCTCTTTTAGAAGCTTATTTTTTTCCTGATTAGTAAATACAAACGTGCAAATAGAGAATGGGACAACTAAGAACAAAAGGGACTACTTCTTTAAGTAACTATGATTGAATATTAGAAAATGTGGTGTTTGCTTATGTTTTTGGAAAAGTGAGAAAGAATAGGTTAGCTTAATCTTGAAAATCAGTTATCTTTAAATATTTATTATTTTGAAGTTACTCTGGTTTTTCTAATCACCTCTTTTTTTTAGCTTTTCAGCAAGAAAAAAGTATATATACAAATGAGAGTTTCTCTGGTACCATCCTATATAATAAAAGGCTAATATTCAAATTGTCCCCTCGACCAGGAGTTTGACCAGGGAGTGGTGCTGGCTGGCCAACCTCCCACATCCCCTCTCCCTAACCGGCCTGGGCTGATTGGCCCCTATCAGGGTGGGCTGGTCAGACCCCACCTGTGCATGAATTCATGCACCAGGTCTCTAGTCTATAAGTAAGAGAGAATGAAAGAATCCACAGCTACAAGTGAAGTAGACTAAATGCCTAGACTAAAATGAAACATGTATTTTTGTAAGATGGTTGTAGAATTTGACGGTCTTGGCAATGTGACCTATGATTTATTTTCTGTGTAATTTAATTAAAGTCAGGTGTTTATTTTATAAAACACTTCACATTGTGGTGTGGTTCAGAAAGAGACTAATAATACTTAGTATTTTTTAATGTGACTACTAGTAATGTGCTTTACATTACCTGGCCACAGTGAATTAATTAACCTTTTTTTTAACTCAGCATAAAAATAGTAGTAATACTTTATATTAAGCATTCAGAAGAGAGACAGTTATAAAGTATAATTGTTATTAAAAGTTTTTTAGGGTACTTCTTTGTGATTTGGGCATTTTTCTTAATAGAGTTAGGGAAATTAGTATACAGTGGCTTACAAAAAGATTCTTAGGCTTTAGTGATAGTACTTTTAAAATATATTACATTTTTAGAGTTATTTTCATATTTCAAAGCTGAAAATGCACATTAACTTTCTGGTTTCAGAGCCCTGTGAAGTGAGGCAGATGATACTACAATTTTATAGATTAGGGAACTTTAGAGATTAAATGAAGTGCTTCATGTTACAGAGGTGGAACTTAGTAAGCAGGTCTTCTGACTGTGAATCTAGGGCATTTTTATTTAAGAGATACACAGAGGAGCCAGGTACATCTGGTGTTGGATTTGTCCTTAAATAACCATATAGTTTTCTTACACAGAAACCAGTTGTCAAAAAAATTGAAATATTACTTTAAAAAATCTTCTATCGATGTTCATGCTTGGGGTCTACATTCATCTCTTTATTCTGTCTGCTTTCCTTTTGCTGGTTATCTTCTCTCCTTCATCTGATCGCATAGATAGGTGAATATTATTTATTTAGTAGAGCACTTGACAAATATTAAACTAGGTATAAGTACTACATTTCTGTTTGCTAGTTATTTCTTTTAGAAATAGTATACACACAGTATTTCTAAGTAGAAAGTGAACTAATTTATATTCTAAATATTTTCTTTAAAAATAGCACAATTGAAAATATAAAAAGTCTTTTTCTCTGTCCTTTCGGTAAGCCTCCTCTGAAGTAAGGCTAACCACTCCTCTCTAATAATCTTCTCAAGTATCACTAATCATCTGGCGGTGCCTTGTGGAGAAGAAGGCATGGAGTGTCTGGAATAAAAGAGCTTCTTTAGGATTTGAGCTGAAAAAGCAATTCCTCTAAAGTACAAAACCTTTTCTTACTGTATTTAAACACTCTCCTCCTCCTCCTCCTCCTCCTCTTCGTTTAAAGTATTACATGAGTCTCCTTTTCCCCCCATTGACCTCTCCCCACCCTTCTTCTTTTGTTCTCCTAATATTGTAGGGTAGATGATGTGCCTCCAGGAATATCTCTGCTTCCTGACAATATTCTGCAGGTTCTGAGGATCCAGCTACTACACTGTGTTCAGAAAATGGAAGATGGGTTGGAGGAACAACAGCAAGCCTTATCAGTTTTGCTTGTCAAATTCTTCATTATTCTTTGCAGGTATCTAGTGCAAATAAACTAGTTATTTGTTTTAAGTAAATATTACCAAAATGGTAATGCATTTATTGATTATCAATGGTGTTTTAGCATATGGAGCATTAAAGAATGAGTGTACCTTTTGCAATAGGCTTGTGGTTTGTTATTATATTGAAAAGCCTTTTTAGTAACTATACCTAGTTATACAAAGATTCAGCCAAGATTAAAAAAATTGCTTTAGAGCAGTGGTTCTCAACCTTTTTAATGCCACGACCCTTTAATACAGTTCCTCATGTTGTGGTGACCCCAATTTCATTGTTACAAATTGAACATAATTAAAGCATAGTGATTAATCACAAAAACAATATGTAATTATATATGTGTTTTCCAATGGTCTTAGGCGACCCCTGTGAAAGGGTCATTCGACCCCCAAAGGGGTCACGACCCACAGGTTGAGAACTGCTGCCTTAGAGTAAAGACAATGACAGTTTTTCCTAACCAAGAGTTTGTTGCACTGGTATTTTCTAAGTGGTTCTCACCTATAGACATATATACATTTTTAGTATTGTGAATTATTTTTGAAATGTATTTTTCTAGTTTCATTTTATAAATGTACCAGGAAAGTATAGTTATTCTATAGCTTATATTTTCCAGGGTTATAGATAATTATGTCTGTGGTATGTCTTAAATTTTGGTATGTCTAAGTATCATCTGGGAAGCTTAATAGAAATATAGAATGTGAGCCTTACTTACAGAAATTCTGATACAGAAGAGCTCAGGCAGGCTGTGTCTCAGTGGTTGAGGGTTGACCTATGAACCGGGGGTTGCGTTTCTCTTCCTAGTTGGGGGACATTTATATCCTGCTATGTTTCTGAATTCATTTATTAAATTTAGTGGTTTTTTAATAGAGTCTTTAGGGTTTTATATGTACAATATCATGTCTTCTGTGAATAATGATAGTTTTACTTCCTCCTTTCCAATTTGGATGCCTTTTATTTCTTCTTATTTGATAGCTCTGGCTAGTACTTCCAGTACTGTGTCAAACAGGAGTGGTAAAAGTGGTAAAAGTAGCCCTAGCCGGGCTGTCTTGTTCCTGGTCTTAAGGGAAATGGTTTTAGTTTTTGCCCAGTGAGTATGAGTTGGCTGTAGGTTTGTCATATAAGGCTTTTATTATGTTGAGGTATGATCCCTCTATTCCCACTTTGCTGAGAGTTTCTATCAAAAAAGGGTATTGGATTTGTTGAATGCTTTTCCTGCATCAGTTGATAAGATCACGTGATTTTTGTCTTACAGTCTGTTAATGTGCTGTATCACATTTATTGATTTATGGATATTGTACCAGCCTTACATCCCTGGAATAAATAAGCATACATTTTTCTCACTATTCATACATAATAAATATATGTTTATTATTTTCTTCTCACAGAAATCTATCTAATGTGGAAGAAATTGGGACTTGTTCTTACATAAATCATGTCATCACTATGACAACACTTTATATCCAGCAAGTAGGTGTGAATTAATATGTTCCTTTTTGTGGCTTTACTGAGAGTAACTAAGTTTTACTTTTTCTGTAGTGTAGTTACTAAAGTTAAATGTTTTCAGAGTACATAATAATTGAGAAGAGAATTAAAATTACTATTGATACAATATATTTCAGGCATCTTATACATATCTAAAAGTACAGATGCAATTATTAATATATTTAAATTTAAATAAGCAAATTATTTTATAAATGGCTTTTTAAAATGACACAACTTGTCATTTTATGTATTATTTATTCATCAAACATCTCTTATTGAGCACATAGGTTTTTTTGAAAAGGTGTTTGGTTATTCATTGGAAAACCTTCCTAGGAAATAAATAAAGCTTGAGAGGTTGCATTCAGTTCATCTGATTAATTGTCTATATTTTTTAGATTCAAATGGAACTTAGACTTATTTGAATAAAAATAATTTATTATTAGATAATGAATGAAACATAGTCCTTTAATGTTACAGGTAAGGATGTTATACAGTTTAATATTTTTAACTAAATATAATTTTATGATTAACTTTATTCTCAGTTAAAAAGCAAAAAGAAAGAGAAGGAATTGGCAGATCAGACATCTATTGAAGAATTTGTAATCCATGCATTGGCATTTTGTGAAAGTTTATATGATCCATATCGGAATTGGAGACATAGAATTTCAGGGTATGTCTTATAAGTCGTAATTTTCATTTGAACCTGAATGTCATAATATGTGCAATTCTTCAAAGCAGATTTTATTCTCTATCAAAGCAATTGGTAAGATGTGTATAAGATGACCCCCCTCTCTGTCTCTGAAGTAGAGACTATATTGGAGGTAATGAATTCATGATAAATGCCACTTCCAGATAATCAGTTTACCCTGAACTTTCATTTTGTGATGCAATTGAGTGCTTATAATCAGATAGGGAAATTTCAGAGCACAGTAGCATTAAGTAGAGAGTACATATTTTTCAAGGAAAGGTCTCTGTTTTTAAAGCATATTTCATAATTTGAAAATGATTTTTAACATTTTGTCTAAGGGGCGGGTGCGGGGTCGAGGGGGTCAATGGGAAAAAGAACAAAGGGGACATCTGTAATACTTTCAACAATAAAGTTAAATTAAAAAGCAGAAACAAAAAAAATAGCAAACCCCACAACATTTTGTCCATTTATTTTTATTAAATGGAGCTTGTGTCAGTCACGGTCTAGTCAGGAAAACAAACCATACTAGTATTTAAAAAGAGAGAACAGCCCTAGCCGGTTTGGCTCAGTGGAACTGAAGGGTCCCAGGTACGAATCTGGTCAAGGGCCCATGCCTGGGTTGTGGGCTTGATCCCCAGTAGGGGGCATGCAGGAGTCAGCCAATCAATGATTCTCTCTCATCATTGATGTTTCTATCTTGCTCTCCCTCTCCCTTCTTCTCTGAAATCAATAAAAATAAAAATATATTTAAAAAAGAAGAATATAGGATGGGCAAAAGTAGGTTTACAGTTGTAAGTGAAACACAGTTTATTCATGTATTGCTATTATATTTTCTACAGGAGCAGCTGTAAATCTACTTTTGCCCCATCCTATATAAATCAAGGAAATTGTTTAATAGATATTAGAGAACTCAAAAAGCATAGGGGGGCACTGATAATACAAACACAGTGACTTCAGGAAGCAACTACTTCCCTGGGGCTGAGGGAACAAAGGGAAGAGATTGGAGTTAATCAGAAACTAGGGGTTTGGAGAGCTTCTGAAGTGCGGCTTGGACCTCTGAGGAAAGAGCATTGCTTAGCCAGTGTGGGTACTGCTGAGCAGCCATAAAGAGGCTAGTTTTGAGATTGCCAAAAATAAGTGGAAGATAGGAACCAACTGCGATGTTGCAATTAAGAACTATTGGCTGGTAAGGAATAAGAAATGAATCCCTTTTTTGCTCTTTAACCTTCTGGGCTCCATTTAGTACTCGCTGTTAGGGAACTCAACAGTGGGGTTTCTTGGAAAAGTGAAATATAGTTTGCAGAGTGCCTGTCCCAGAATCACAAATCAGATAGAATATAGGATGATGGGTTTGGAGTTTAGTGACAATAGTGTAATTACCAGCATAGAGCTCAAAGAAAAGAGTTGGTAAAAGTACATTCTATTTATGTTGGCCTCACAGAAGTCTGTGGAAATATTTCAGCTATCAGAACTACTGGAATTGTCATTAAAAAAAAAACAAAAAACTGATCCCAACCCACACTGGAGCTATATTCTTAAAATGGAAGAAGCCAGTAATGTGGACTCTTTGTGTCCAAATAAAATTTCAAAAAGTTTCATAGAGTAGCCCGATTCCTGATGAATTTTAATGACACTGTCATAATAAACTATCTTAAGTACCAAATTAGCAGTACTGCTGAACAGTTCTTTTACAGATTGGAAATTTTAAATAGCTAGTTCCTTTTTTCATTTCTAGTTTGGAGACTTAACCTAGTAGCTATGTTTAACCATTAAGCATTTTTTAATTTTTGCTCACTTCAAGAGAAGAAATCCTTTCATTGGTGAGCATTTAAGTGATTGACTAGATTTCCTTTTTAAGATTACGTCAGTCCTGGAGATGTATTATTCAGTACACAAATTAAAAGTAAAATATTACATTTATTTTATAGTTATTTTTGTAATCATGCCATCTCTACTTGTTCATGATATAATTTGGTATTAACTTCTTTTTAATGATAGACGAATCCTTAGTACAGTGGAAAAGAGCAGACAGAAATATAAGCCAGCTTCTCTCACTGTAGAGTTCGTCCCCTTCTTTTACCGTAAGTAACTGCTCTAATTTCTCTTACTTTGATTTGATGTTAGTAGCCCTGTGACTTTAGGGAAGATATTAAATTCTGACTTTCCATTTGCTCATTCGTAAATGGGGGCATAATATCATCCTCATATGGAATATTATGAGAATTAAATAAGATGGCAAAAAGTATCTAACATACTACCTGAAAGATCGTTTCTCTTTTCCTTTCCTGTGAAAAAATGCATATCAACCTTGCATTTTATAGATATTAGCCTTTTCACAAATAGTTCTTGATGTTTCATTGTCAGACATTCCCAAGACATAAGTCATATTATAAAAGAAAAATCTTATTTATTTGTTTGTGTATTATATTCACAGAGTGTTTTCAAGAAAGTGAACATCTCAAGGAAAGCCTTAAGTGTTGCTTATTGCATCTCTTTGGAGCCATTATAGCTGGTGGGCAGGTGAGGAAAGTGTTGAATGTTAACATATGAAACAGTGGTTAACCGTGCAAAAAGCTTTCCATGATTATTTAATGTATTCTTTGTCTTATTATAATTTCATGAACCTTACAAATATTTTTCTAAGTTTATATCTTTTTAAAAACTAATCTGCTTCTTTTGTTAACTTCCGAGAAACCTAAGTAATAATATTATCACTAAAATTAAATTAATGCATAACCAGATTTAAGTTTTTGGTATTATAAGTTCTTACTTGTGGTGACTTTTCAGCTGCTAGTTCTTTCTTTAGAGTATGGAGGATAGGCAGCCCTATTAGTCCACTTGATGAAATCAAGCCCTAGCAATTTGATTTCCTAAGACGTGAATTTAGTCACTCTTCTGTTGTCTTATAATTAGTAAATGCATATAAACAAAGTTTAAACAAAGCCTTAAGAAAAAAAGGAAAGGTTTATTTTGTAATGTTTATTTCTTTTTTTTTAAGTTGAACATCTTCAAAGCTGTCTGGTAAACTTTTGAGTATGATTACCAGTTGAAGACAGGATTATAGTTCAGAAAGAACATTCCACATGTTTTCTTTAACCACACAGTTTAGATGAGAGGTTTCTAACACTTTTTGTATCATGTACCCCTTTGGCATTCTGGTAAAGCCCTTTATCAGAATGTTTTCAAATGCCTATAATAAAATACATAAGATCACAAAGGAAACTCATTCTACTGAAATACAGTTACTAAAGTGTTAATAAAACAAATTGGTAACATAGTAATATGTGCTTTATAACACATTAAATAAAAAGATATACCAGCAAGTCTAGTATAATTAATGTAATTTCGGAGAAGAGATGAGAATAAGTGATGTTTTTAAAACACTGCAACAACTATGATATATAAAAATGTGTTTGATTTCTGTTGGTGACAAAATCACAAGTATTACTAATAATATTACTAGGGTTTCCTAGTGGACTGCTTTGCCTTCTCTTCACTCTAGTAGAAGAGGGAGAGTCTCTTTGTAATGAGAAGAATGGTGATCAAAATTGTGTTTTTCAATTTGTTTTCTTTATCACCTACCTTTGTTAGGTGATACCATTTTTTTTTTGCTTTAGTATCTCCACTACTAAGAAGAATTAATAAGTATATGTGAATAAAATTGGAAATGACGTTGTTTTTGACTAATGGAAGAAGCTGGTTTGATCCCATTTCCTTTTTGAACACAGAGACTTATTGTTAGTGTCCAGGGGTAACCAAGCCCCGAGAAACCTCCAGTATTAAAACTAACATGGAAATCAAGTAGATACTAAAAGGCCAATTTATTATTTTATATACTGAAAATACTCAAAATCGTTATAATCAGATTATAGCTGTAATAACTGCTATATTGAAGCCAGAAGGTTATTTATTGACTACAGCATCAGTATAAGGGTATTTAGATGAATCGAATATCTAAAGGCATAAGAATGACCTTGTCATAAAGAACAGAAATATTGAATTCTGATGACTCTTCTCCCTTCCCAAGCATTATGCCTTACTATTGGTATATTTGTTCTATTCTTTGTTATATTAAGAGCAAGGGCTTTGGAGCCAGATACTAAATTCTAACAGCTTAAGTTAGAAGTTTACTTTTTCTTTCATTAAAACAAATAAAACAGCAGTAAGCAGTCCAGAGTTAAGCAGATCCTGGCTCTAGGATCTTCAGGTACTCAGGTTCCTTCTGAAAGTCAGTTTATTTTTTCTTACTATTTCTTATGCTACAAGATAGCTCTAGAACAGTGGTTCTCAACCTTCTAGCCCTTAAAATACAGTTCCTCATGTCGTGACCCAACCATAAAATTATTTTCGTTGCTACTTCATAACTTTAATGTTGCTGCTGTTATGAATCGTAATGTAAATATCTGATATGCAGGATGTACTTAGGTGACTCCTGTGAAAGGGTCGGTCGACCACCAAAGGGGTCGCAACCCACAGGTTGAGAACTGCTGCTCTAGGAGAACTCTAGATGGAGAGGGGGATGAAGACAAATGGCATGTGCCAGCTTTTTTTAAATGCGATACTGAAAAGCTGACACAATGTTTATTTTAATCTCATTTGCTAAACTCCATCAGATAACTGCAAAGAGGGCAAATACATTCAGATAAAAAAATTGATAAAACTTGCTTCCTTAGCAGCAGGGGAGTTTAGGAAATGTAATATTTATTCCAAGAGCAAAGGGTCCTTTCTTTTTATTTGTAAAGTGATATAGTCTACTGACATATCGTTGACTAAAACTGTGTCACGTGGCTGTTCCAAACTACAAGGGAAGGTGGTGAGTTTTCTATGTGGGGAGATTGCTATCTGAGTAAGAATTCTGTTAGGAAATGAAGACATGTAAATCACTGGTAGTGTCTTTCAAAGTATCTGATTAAAAATGTTTTATATTTGATATACTAAAATAAAAAGTTGTCTGAAAACCTGTTAAATTCCTTTTTTTTTGCAAACATAGAAATTCAGTTTTTTGGGTTTCATTTTTGTTTTCTCTCATGTTTCAGAAGAATGCTTTGCAAGCAATTTCTCCAGCCACCATGGAAGTTCTTATGAGAGTTTTGGCGGATTGTGATTCTTGGGAGGACGGAAATCCTGAAGAGGTGGGTAGGAAGGTAGAACTGACTCTGAAGTGCCTTACAGAAGTGGTGCATATCCTTCTCACGAGCAGCTCTGACCAGCGTCAAGTGGAAACCAGCACTCTTTTGGAGAACTATTTCAAATTGCTGAATTCAGATCATTCAGCTTTACCTAATCAAAGGAGGTCCAGAGAGTGGGAAAGCCGGTTTATAGCTCTACAGATAAAAATGTTGAGTAAGTATCACAAGGAGTTTATACCCATTCCTGTTATTTCCTAATTAATTTACTTCTGTTTGTCATCTGAAAAGCCTAAATTTAAAGTATGGCTAGATTAAATGTTTTACGATCCCAAATTTTCTACTTCATAAATGGATGATTTTGTTTTTATTCCCCTAGATACCATCACAGCCATGTTAGATTGCACAGATAGGCCTGTTCTTCAAGCCATTTTTCTTAACAGTAACTGCTTTGAACATCTCATACGACTGCTACAGAATTGCAAGGTATTTTTCTATTATTACTACTCTTGATTTTTAAGAAGTCATTTTATGTTTTGATTCAAATTTGCGCATATTATTTCCATTTATTTATTGTGGTAAAATACATGAAAATGTAATTTTAACCGTTTTTAAGTGTACAGTTCACATCATTAAGTACATTCACACTCACATAGCTGTGCAAAAATCACTACCATCCATTCCCCGTGTTTCTTTTCATCTGGTAAAACTGAAAGTCTATACCTGTTAAACAACTTCACATTTTCCCTTCCACTCAGTAACCACCACTCTACTTTCTGTCTCTGATTTTGACTACCCTTAAGTACCTCATGTAACGGGAATCATACAGTGGTTTTTTTTGTTGTTGTTGTTTGTTTGTTTTGACTTGCTTATTTCATTAGCATAATGTTCTCAAGAGTCATCCATGTTGTGTCATATCTTCCTTTTCAAGGCCAAATATATTTGTGTGTGTGGGTGTGTGTGTGGTACTCCATATTTTGTATTTTTCATTCATTGCTTTGATATTACCTTTTGGCTGTCGTGGATAATATTGCTATGAGTATGAGTATACAGATATCTCTTTGAGACCGTGCTTTTAATTCTTTTGGGTATATATCCAGAAGTGGAATTTAGTCTGTCTCAATAGCACATTGTCTTTTCTGTGAGACATTCTCTGCTGATTCTTTAAGAATTTAGGGATGTTAACTAATTTAATTAATGTTATTTCTTATTTTAGTAACTTTGCGTTCCAAAAGAGAGATAAATAATAATTATAGTATGTGAACTAATGGTTGTTATAAAAAATGAATAGTTGATTGTCATTTTAAAAGTGGTATACTTCACAAGTGGATTCTTGGATTTATTTTCAAGATACGTGGAAATCCATTTAAGCTTCATTTCTGCTTATGGGTTAACAATCCAATGTTCTTTCTCCATTATTCTTGTCTCTGTTTTTAACAGCTGTTTTTAAATGCTAACAATAAGGTGGCAGACAAGAACGAGAAAGACCTGGCCAACAAATTACTGACAGAAATAAATGAGGACCAGGTATCTACAAAGCCTGCATCTTGTTTCAACTGAAGTCCAAAATCAATCAATGGGAGCAACTATTCCTGTACTTTTCTTTCTTTTGTCTTAAAATACACAAACTTTATCTAATTCTAATCTAAATTATTTTTGAAAATTCCTTAAAGTAATTTTTATTTTTAATTTTTTAATCTAAAGATAAGTCTATTCACATCTTGGTAGTTGATATAAATGATCAATAGCATTCCACCTGTGTATGTGTGTGTTCTTATTAGTATGAGGAGATACAAAGTACAGGAATGGAATCCCACTATCAATGCTGTCCACCTGGTGGTGACTTCTTATTTTTGGGGCTTCCTTTTCTAAACATTGTGGTGTATTGGGACTTTAGGGCTTTGTTTGTGAAAATGTATGATCAGTTTTAATATCTTGATTCTTTGCTTCTTGTTGACAAATAATTATTATAATTCAATGGACAGCCTGAATCTTGGAGGAAGGGAAGAAGATGCCGAACTCTTTGAGTCTAAATTTAGAATAAGGCTTAACTTTTTTCTTTTCTAAATATTCAACTCTGTATAAGGTAGAAATATAATAGCTACGTTGCTTTTTATAATACATTAGGTAATTTAGTTTGGTTAGACCACCTACAAAGTTGCTTTATCATTTTCTTTTGCCCAAAAATGTTTGTGAATGAGCTTACATGATGTCATTATCTTAATGTTCAGGTTTATAGAGCTGTGATATAGAGAAGGACATGATAATCTCTCATTTTCTGTTCTGGATGTGCAATATCAATTACAGAGTATTGTTTTAGATTTCTCTGAATTAGTCCCTCTTAAGGCCTTATAGATTAATAAAATAGTATTAATTCTAGTATTTCTAATTTTAGGTACTGTTATGCCTAGTCCTCTTAGACAAAGTCTAGGAAAGATCTTTTTTGTATGAAATTCTGTATGCAGAATGTTTAATGCATATTATGTTTGTTAAATATATAATGTTTAATAAACAAAGAACATCAAGATAGCTTAAATAACTTTCCTGAAAGTGTTAGAGCGTGGCTTTAAACAACAAAGATCAAATCAGTCCCCTTGTACTTAAACCTTTTTTTTAGTGGGAGGGAGAGGAAAATTCTCTTTGTGGAGTGACTAGCTTCAAGTCATAGTAATATATTCCCAAAGACAAATTTTGAGGACTCTTAGATTTTACAGCTTTCTAGTCCTTACGTTATGCTTTTGTGGTGGATGATTAATGTTCAGGTTTTTAAAAAAATATTGTTGAATTTATATTTGTTTTTGGCGTTGTTTTTTTTTTACTATAAATCCACTGATCTGAAATTTAACACATCTCTTTTTTATGATGAAGTTTAAACTGAAATAGGCAAAACAACTTTTGCATTAAAGGTTACCTTCTCAAAACATGACGATGCTTATAGGTATATACTTCATTTTCTGTTCTGCTTCAAATTCTGTATTTTATGTAAAAATAGATACACTTTATTGTTTGCATGTATGATTGATTGGTGCATGCACATATCATTTCAGGATTTGGAAACTAAGTAGACACGACTATTTTAGACATCTCATTATACAAGCTAATGAAATTTAAGTGTAGGAAGTTCATGTGTATTTTTTGGGAAGATTAAAACATAATAGAATTTCTAATGATAGACCTCCCTCCCTTCCTCTTGAGATTGTCCATTTTTAAATAAAAAGCATGTATTAAGCTTGGTGTTTTGTGTTGTTGATCCCCCTCCCCCCCAAAAAAAACACATTTTAAGGTAATGAGTGATTGTAACCCTATCCTTGACACATGGCTTATTTTCTCTCAAGTAGGTAATTTTTCTTGCAGGTTCTATATTGTTTCAGAAATCAATTTTATTGAAAGAGGAATGTATTGCATGTTAAGTAATTATTTTTTCAGGTTTTCAGAGCAAAGGTTTCCTAACTGAACATAAATCTTGACTACATTTATTAATTTCTTGCTTTTTCCCCCTCTGGTAGGCATTTCAGGGACAGTTGGATTGTTTGGCTGTATCAACCATTCAGGCTTTGACAGCAGTAATGAGCAAATCTCCAGCTGCTAAGGTAAAACATATCCCTAAGCTGCAAAATGTTATCTTAGATTTATGAGTTTTCAATATACAATCCCCAAAGTCACATAGGAAAGTGTAATGCATAAAGTTTCATGCCTGAAATGAAATAGTTCACAAAATATCTCATCTTAGTGTAGGAGTTTTTTTTCCCTGATAATTTTCAAGACAGATGCCTGTGATCACTGCTTTGGGATTAAGACATTGATGACTAAACTGCAAAGCTAATAAGGATTTACAGTGTAAGTCAACACATGGGTAGAGAGCACTGGTTTTGAAATGGTGAAATGATTTTTTTAAGTGATTTTATGTAGTGCATTTAAAGAATTAAATCTTATAGTTTTTTTATTAATAAAATAATCACACTTTCACTATTTGGTCATTTCTGACTGATGAGAACATGGACATTTTTCACACGTCAATATCCCTATCAATTCTGGACTTGTTTTTCCATATGGCAATGAAAACTTTGCTTTTTGGTTGTAGTCACTTAGTATTTTCTTTTTCTTCTCATTTGTTTCACTACCATTGACTCTGTCCTGCTGTCCGTCTATACCAGGGGTGGGCAAACTTTTTGACTAGAGGGCCACAATGGGTTCTTAAACTGGACTGGAGGGCTGGAACAAAAGCATGGATGGAGTTTTTGTGTGAACTAATATAAATTCAAAGTAAACATCATTACATAAAAGGGTATGGTCTTTTTTTCCAATAGTTTTATTCATTTCAAACGGGCTGAATCCGGCCCATGGGCCGTAGTTTGCCCACGGCTGGTCTATACTCATTTATTGCTAGTAGTTTCTTCATTGAGTAGTTTTAAAGATAGTGAGATCATCTATATAAAGTGGTAAGCATAGTGTTAGGCACATGGTAAGTTGTTATTACCTTTAGAGGCCCGGTACACGAAAATTCATGCACTCAGGGGGGTCCCTCAACCTGGCCTGCGCCCTCTCGCAGTCCGGGACCCCTTGGGGGATGTCTGACTGATGGTTTAGGCCCACTCCCTGGAGAATTGGGCCTAAGCTGGCAGTCAGACATTCCCCTGGCAGCCTGGGAGCCCTTGGGGGATGTCCACCTGTGGGGAGCGGGCCTAAGCCATTAGTTGGATATCCTTTGTGCTGCTGTGGAGGCAGGAGAGGCTCCCGCCACCGCTGCTGCCCTGGCCAGCCATGAGCCGGCTTCAGGCTGAGTGACGTTCTCCCGGTGGATGTGCACTGACCACCATGGGGTAGCTCCTGAATTGAGCATCTATCCCATGGTGGTCAGTGCGTGTCATAGCAACCCGTCATTCCCAGTTGTTCCACCATTAGGGTCAATTTGCATATTTGCCCTTTTATTATATAGGATATTATATAGGATTTACTTTTTTATCCATCACTTCTAATATGCTTTATGCCTCAATTACCTTTCTAATAACAGAAAGGAATGAATTACTCCTTTTTCCCTGAGCTATGCCTTCAGTTATATTCCACTCTTTGTTGTTTTTTGTTAGGGGACTAACTTTTGCCCTATTTTCTTGATATATATGAATCTTGGTTAGATTTCTGCTGAATAGGCTTTTACAACTGTTACAGGCTGGCTTGGGAATCTAATCTTCATTTATGACAGTTTATGTGAGGAAAAAGATCATTTCAAGTTCTAAGTATTTTGTCGTATGACTATAATGGATTGCTTGTATTTAAAAAATACCTTTTGGGAATATTTTCTACCCTTGAGTCTCCTCCCCAGTTTTACTCATTTAGTTTAAATCTTTTGATATTATAATGAGTATATATATTTCTGCCTATTTTACTGGACCAGTTTAGTGTTGCTAGGTTTTTTTGTGTCTCACTAGTTCATAAATGTGGTTTAGACCTTACTAGAATGAACTCAATGTTCCACTTAATTCAGACCCTTTAGATCAGGGGTGGGGAACCTTTTTTCTGCCAAGGGCTATTTGGATATTTAAAACATCATTCCAGGACCTTACAAAAGTGTCAACTTAAAAATTAGCCTGCCATATTTGGTCAGACATTTAATTAACTTATCCCTAATGCCTTAACAGAGCCAGACCAAATGATTCCATGGGCCTTATATGGCCCGCAGACCAGACATTCTCCACCCATGCTTTAGTTAACAAAGTGTCAAAAGAAAACTACCCAGTTTTTTGTTTTGTTTTGTTTTGTCCACTACTCAAAATTGTCAGGACTCTCTTGTCCTTTGAGGCTGCTATGTGATTCCTGTTACTACCAAATTCTCATTTTTTCTCCCTTTTCGTTTTGACTTAATATAATACTGCCGTAATTATAAATCAAGTGAAGAAAGTGAAGTGTCATGTAACCTAACTTGTAAAATACAATCATTTTATGATACACAACTATTTGCTAATTTTATTTTACATTTTGGTAGATTATTGTAACATTGTATTCCAGAAGGTATATGGAGTTTATTTTAAGATGAAGACATGTGATTTGAGAAAACAGAAATGTTAAACTCATAATTTTTTAAATATTAAATTTCTTAGCTTAAATGGATATTATTCAACATTTTAAAAAATACTCCACCAAATTTGACCTTTGAAAATATGCTTTGATGTATTTATTTTCTCTCCCCTAGGAAGTATTTAAAGAAAGAATTGGTTATGCACATATGTTTGAAGTATTAAAGTCCCTGGGTCAGCCATCACTGGAACTACTTAAAGAACTTATGAATATGGTGAGTTTTTAGCTCTATTAAAAAATTCTGTTATTTCCATATCAAAGACAGTAACTAACCTTTTATCTCTTCTGTTGATTTACAGGCTGTAGAGGGTGACCACACTTCAGTTGGGATTTTGGGCATTAGTAATGTCCAGCCTCTCTTGCTTCTTATCCAGTGGCTTCCTGAGCTAGAATCCCAAGACCTGCAGATCTTCATCTCTGACTGGCTGAAAAGAATTTGTTGTATTAATAGGCAGAGTCGAACTACTTGTGTCAATTCAAACATGGGAATTAGAATCATTGAAACCCTTGATTCCCATTCTTCCCTTCATCGAACTTGTGCTGAGAACCTGATTGCTCTCCATGGTTCCTTGGGGAGTCAGTCAGTGAGCTCAGAAGAAATCCGTCGACTACTAAGATTGCTGAGAGTGGATGAATCTGAATATATACACCCTTATACTACTCCTGTGATTCGAGCAATCCTGACAATGGCCCGAAAACAAAGTCTAGAGAGTGCACTGCAGTATTTCAATTTGTCACATAGTATGGCAGGAATTTCTGTACCTTCCATACAGAAATGGCCAGGGTCTGCCTTTTCTTTCAATGCTTGGTTTTGCTTAGATCAGGATCAGTTGACTCTTGGCAATGCTAACAAAGGAGGAAAAAGGAAACAGTTGTACAGGTACTGGTACAAGTTATGGAATATAAGTGAATGCTGTCATAGGATATATGCTGTGATTCTTAAAAAGCTTTTTCAAGCACCAATTTTTAATATATTTTTAATTTTTATAAAATTTTATTTCTCAGGTAACTTGAATGAAAATGTCAGTCCTTTCCCCCACAGCAGGGTGTGTGTGTGGTGGAGCTCAAAAGCAGAAATGCAGCTCAAGCGTCTAGTTTTAAATATACAAGTTACCTGAAGCTTCTTCATCTTTAGGGCGTATACAGTTTAATTATAGGTGCTTTCAGTTGCTTTCATAATATTAATTGTATATCTTAAATATTTTTCTAGTTAAGTTCTGAGGTTAGTTTGGAAACAAGTTCCATCTTATAAATATTGTAAAAATGGAGAAAAAAGGAGTAATAAATTTGAAATTGAATGGTAATCTCTCTATCCCATTGAAGGTGCTATGTAATTATATGAAGGACCAGAAAACCTTTATGTACTAGTATGTACATCCAAAATTAGTTACTTCAGTAATAATTTTTATATGCCTTTGAATTTTAAGACCTTTATTTATGCTTTCTGAATCTTATTTGGGCAAATTTTTAAGATTTGAAAGCTTACAGCTTTACTACTGTTTACTCATGGGATTCAACCTATAAGACTACCTTTTATAATTTACTCAACTCTTATGCCCCCCAAAAAGACTTAAAAAACATTGTTGAAGCAAGGTTGAGCTGACATGTGATAATAGAATATAAGCCATGACTTGTTTTTTTTGTGTGGTTTTTTTTAAATATATTTTATTGATTTTTTACAGAGAGGAAGGGAGAGAGATAGAGAGTTAGAAACGTCGATCAGCTGCCTCCTGCACATCTCCCATCAGGGATGTGCCCACAACCCAGGTACATGCCCCCAACCGGAATCGAACCTGGGACCTTTCAGTCCGCAGGCCGACGCTCTATCCACTGAGCCAAACCAGTTTTGGCGCCATGACTTGTTTGATAAAGATATTCATCATGATGATGTGGTTTTTTGTGCCTCAGTGATGATAAAACTGAAAACCGATTTAAAAAGTTCTGATAATATATATTTTTGTTAGCTTTTTTACAGGAAGTGGCATGGGTTTTGAAGCCTTTATTACCCATTCAGGTATGTTGGTTGTGGCTGTGTGCACAAAAAGAGAATATGCGACCGTTATGCTTCCTGATCACAGTTTCTGTGATTCTCTCTGGGTAAGGCTTTAGGGCATCACATTTAACTTTTTTTAAAAGAAATCTTTATTGTTGAAAGTATTACATATGTTTCCCTTTTCCCCCATTGACCCCTTCTAGCTGTCCCCATACATTTCACTTCTTGATTTTTTTTCTTTTAAAAAGCACACATTTGGTGCATGTACATCAGGTGTTGTCATCTGCTTTTTTTTGTTAATCCTCTCCCAAGGACATTTTTTCTATTGATTTTTTTGAAGGGAGGGTGGGAGGGAGAGAGCGAGAGAGAGAGAGAAAGATTGATGATGTGAGAAGGACACATTGATCATTTGCCTCCTGCATGTGTCCCAACCGGGGCCAGGGATTGAACCTGCAACCGAGGTACATGCCCTTGACCAGACGAAATCCTTTGATGTGCGGGCCATTGCTCTAACCACTGAGCAACATCAACTAAGGTGTCATCTCCTTTTTGAAAATCAATTAATTTTCACTTTCTATTCATGTTGAAGTTCATCTATAAGGAAGTTAATACTCTTTATCATTATCATTGTAAATTTAGCAGTAGTCATTTTTCTGCTAAGAAAATAAAATGCAATGTTACTTCTTTGATGTGTTCTAGACCTAAATTTGATTTTTGAATTCCAATTTAAAATGACAACATAAATTGTTAAAAACTACATTTCTGTTGCTGCTCTTAAAATATAAAATGCTGCTCATTAGAAAAAATTGATTCTAAAGAATACTCATAGACTTGGAAAATGCAGAAAAGATACTATGTAACTATTCTAGATTTTCTAGAATAGATGTAAGTGCTTTCATAGTACTTCAGGAAAGTTATTTAAGATCATTTTTTAAAAAACATTTTTATTGATTTTAGAGAGGAAGGGAAAGGGAGAGAGAGAGAGAAACCTCAGTGATGAGAGAGAATCATTGACTAGCTGCCTCTTGCATACCCCCTACAGGGATCAAGCCCACAACCCGGGCATGTGCCCTGACAGGTAATCAGACTGACCTCCTGATTCATAGATCAAAGCTCAACCACTGAGCCACACCAGCCGGGCAAAATCATCATTTTAATCAGCATTTAGTCATGCTTAAACTTAATGTTCTGCTCTTCACACAACTAGTTAGAGAGTACTAAATACTCTGAAAACATTGTCATTCAAAAACTTAATGTGATTCTCACCTTTAAATATATGTTTTACTTTACCAGCACAACATAACCATTGTTCACATGCCTGGAAAAAGGCCCTTTGGTCAGAGCCTGGTCTATATCTACGATAATGGCCAGCAGAAGGTCTCTGCCCCTCTCAGATTTCCTGCTATGAATGAAGTAAGCACATCTCACCTACTCTTTATAGGACCAATTGATTGAGAATTCTTGAAAATTTTCAGTTTAATGTGGAAGGTTCTCGCCTTTCCTTCCTTCTAGTTGTAGAGTTTACAGTCAGCCAGGCTTCCTATGGTTCTGGATGAAGTCCGTATTGTTTCTCTGAGGTATTAATCAATTGTTGTGAGCGGCCTTAATTTCCTGGTGTTTATCTCTGCCGCCATCTTAGTTTCTCCTCACCTACTCTTTATAGGACCAATTGATTGAGAATTCTTGAAAATTTTCAGTTTAATGTGGAAGGTTCTCTTTATTCTAAATATGTGCCCATAAAATTTTAATGTTTCTTGTATACCAAGATATAGTAGGTTCATATTTAACTCAGTTAGCCTGTCATCATTAGATGAAGTCAGACAACATGTAATAAAAACAATTCAAGGAAGAAATAAATGTAATTAAAGACTTAGAAAAACAAAGACCACACACAACAGCAAAAGGAAAACCAAAGAAAATGAAGAGAGCAGAGCAAAGGATCCTTTAATAAAGCTCTCCAACTATACGAAATACAAACTGTTATGATGAACTTGTTTCATTTTCCTATGAATTTGAAACAATAATGAGGAAACTTTACATCTTCACATTATAGTTGGAATTTATTTTCTAGGGTGACTCTTAAAGAACATTAGTGCAAAAGTTCTTTGAAAGTATTTGGATAATTTTGAAAGAGCCTTTTCTGAAGGTAATGGTATGGATTAGATTGCTTCCCGAGTCCTAGGATTCTAGTAATTTCTTGTTGCTGTTTATCTCAGTGACCATTTCAGGGTATCCTGTAATTGGCATTATTTTACTGATGTATAATTCTCTGTTTATAAATTTGAAGGGAGAAAAGGAGTTTCCTCTATTTCATAATATAGTAAAGTTGTTAAAAATTTTGTTCATATACACTCATTAAAAATTAAAAATTTACAAAAGGATATAAAGTGAGATTATAAAAGTAATGCATCCAAATCAAATAGGTCTAAGGTAACATCTGTAATATTCTCTTAATGTGTACACATGCATACACATATATGATCCGACAGATGTATTTATTTGCTTTATTTTATGTACTGTTTCATTTTAAATATGAGGATAGAAATTTAATTAAAAGAGTGTAATTTGTTTTGTTTCCTAATTTTTAGCCTTTTATTTCTTGCTGCATTGGTTCAGCTGGGCAAAGAACCACCACTCCTCCACCATCCCAAATCCCAGATCCACCTTTTTCTTCTCCCATTACCCCTCATCGGACATCATTTGGTGGAATTCTGTCATCAGCCTCCTGGGGAGGAACAATTGAAAAATCAAAATTGATGACCAAATTGATATCTGCGGGAACCCAGGACAGTGAATGGGGATGTCCCACATCTCTGGAGGGTCAGCTAGGGTCTGTTATCATCTTCTATGAAGCCATACAGCCTCCTCAGGTGAAGGCATTATATTTAGCAGGTGCGTATATTAACATTCATACTGTTTAATTCAGCGGCTCTCAACCTGTGGGTCGCGACCCCTTCGGGGATCGAACGACCCTTTCACTGGGGTCGCCTAAGACCATCGGAAAACACATATAATTATAATTACATATTTTTGTGATTAATCACTATGCTTTAATTATGTTCAATTTGTAACAATGAAAATACATCCTGCATATCAGATATTTACATTACGATTCATAACAGTAGCAAAATTACAGTTATGAAGTAGCAACAAAAATAATTTTATGGTTTGGGGATCACCACAACATGAGGAACTGTATTAAAGGGTAGCAGCATTAGGAAGGTTGAGAACCACTGGTTTAATTAAACTTAGTTTTTTTCTGTTGCCTAAATATGAAAGGTATATTTGTTTTAATTGAAGCTTAAAGGGAAGGGGGAAAAAACCTCCCACACACCAAACTCCCCCCCCCTTGGCATTATTCAGATGATATTGACATATAATATACATACATTTAAGGTATACAATGTGATGAGTTAATACACATATATATTGTAAAATGATTGCTGTGGTAGTTAACACCTCCATCCACTCTCAGAATTACAATTTTTCATATGTGTTAATAATATTTAAGCCCTTATCCGGCTTGGCTCAGTGGATCGAGCATCGGCCTGCGGACTGGAGGGTCCCAGGTTTGATTCCGGCCAAGGGCACATGCCTGGGTTGCAGGCTCGATCCCCAATAGGGGATGTGTGCAGGAGACAGCCAATCAATGATTCTCTCTCATCATTGATGTTTCTATCTCTCCTTCTCCCTTCCTCTCTGAAATCAATAAAGAAATGTATTTAATAATAATAATAATATTTAAGATCTTTCTTAACTTTCAAGTATATTACATAGCATTCTTATTTTAATAATTGCATTATAGTTATTTTCAAAATTATAGCTGTATTTTAGTAGATTGTTCAGGAGTTAAGCCTTAAGTAGCCATGTATATTAACTCTGCAGAACAACTTATTAGTGTCAAAATTTCTTTTATAGATTACATGGGAGATTTGAGATGAATGAAAATGTCCAAACTTTCAAAGTTTTTATTACTTTAAAACTCACCAAAGTATTTGAAGTTGAACATTATAATCCATGTAAATTCCAAATTAATAATAAATCATTTAGTGCAATTATCACAGCTCTATAGTTTTGATTTTATTCTTACAATTTTTCCTACTTATAATTCTGCTCTTGTAAATAATAAGTATTTGTAACATAGTGTTCATAATGATTGTTCTTAATTGTTGCATATTATATTGGATTCACAATGCATGATTTACTTAGGCTGTTTATAATTTTTAATATTGATATAAACATAACTATTCAATATTATAGGCTTGGTGCACAAAATTTGTGCATGGGCGGGGGTGGGGGGGTCCCTCAGCCCAGCCTACCCCCTCTCTGGGACCGCTGGCTCCTAACAGCTCACCTGCCTGCATGCCTGATCACCCCTAACCATTCTGCCTGCCTGCCTGATTGCCCCTAACCCCTCTGCCTGCCTCTCTGATCTCGCCAACCACCTCTGCCTGCCTGCCTGATCACCCTTAGCTGCTCTCCTGCTGGCCTGATCACCCCCAGCTCCTCTCCCCTGCCGGCCTGATCGACCCTAACTGCTCTCCCCTGCCGGCCTTGTTGCCCCCAACTGCCCTCCCCTGCTGGCCTGATCTCGCCCCCAACTGCCCTCCCCTGTAGGCCTGATCACCCCTAATGGCCTCTGCCTTGGCCCCCACCACCATGGCTTTGTCCAGAAGGAAGTCGGAAGTCCAGAAGATGGCCGGTCGCCAAACCAGTTACTAAAAAATTGAACCGCTTTCTTATACCTTACACCAAACAGCTATTGCCCTTAAAACCCCTCCTCGGCCCCCACCTTAGGTCCTGCGTTTGCAGTTCACCCAGATTAGGTTCTGATTGGTCAGTTTCTATGCCAGTCAGTGTCAAAAGCTCTGTCTCCTAAGCAGCCATTGGCTCCTCATAGTTCACCCAAATTTGATTCTGATTGGTCAGTTTCTACACCAGTCAGCATCAAAAGCTCTGCCTCCTAGGCAGCCATTGGCTCTTCTGGGAAATCCATAATGGCCCTTCTGACAGCTGTCTCTCTCCGGGTTTATCTTCGGGCCTGATCCGCAGCCTCCACAGCAGCTTCTAATCAGATCCTGCCTATCTCTCTGGGCCTCATCCATAGCCGCTGCTGCAGCGGTGAGGTCCTTAGGCCTCCGGCCCAGCCCAGGCCAGAGACTAACGACCTTTCCGTGCCTGCCTCGCCCCCCTTCCCCCTGCCGCCCCTCCTGCTCACCACCAGCCTTGTGGGTCTCGGGGAGGGACCGAGAGGTGCTCCATGCACTTCCTGGTGACCGGTCATCCCTCTGGTTGTTAGGTCGTGACAGCCCTAGGCTTTCATTAGTGTAGATGATGAACTGTTGTACTTACTGTTTTTTGTTATTTTGACAGATATCCTTATGATAAAATTGCAGGATAAATATTCAGAGTGTGCATATTATTATGGTTCTCAATGCATATCACCCAATCAGCTTGCAAAAGGGATATACAGTCCTTACCAGTAATGCATGAGTATACCAAATTCATCACAGCCTCAATACTGTTTCCTCCATTTTTTAATGTAAAATGGAACCAGTTTTAATTGTATTTCTTTGATTTGATTTTTTATTAGTAAAGAGTTTTGTCCTGCTCATTTGTTACTCCATTTCTATGATATCTATTCAGATATATTAAAAGTGATATAAAAATAAAGTACATTTTGGCTAGTGTGTTTTAACTGTGTTATATGAGTAGCTAGAAACAGCTCAATTTAAAATTTTGTTCTGATTACGCAGAACTGAAGAGGCCAAATCTATTCAATGATATGTGTGTGTGTTTGTGTGTATAAATAATTTTTAGGTCCAAACTGTTTAAACCCTTGGAAATTTCAAGAGTCTGACATGGCGGACCTGTCTGGTAATGTCCTCCTTCATTATACTGCAAAGGTCAGAGTAAATTCATGGATTGTTTATCTAGTTGTAACTAACTATGCTATCTATGAACTAGAATTTGTTTTTATATTTCTTTTGTCATTTCAGTGGGTAATTGAGAAGGGGCTTGAATTGCCATTAAAAATTATTAATTTTCAAAGGAAGATGAGAAGCATTAAAAATAAAGGTGCACCTCTCATCTACAGTTTAAATGTGATCATTAGTCATCCCAATAATATGAATAGGAATAGCTATAATGGGAATTTGTACAAATGAATCAACTTCAGTAAATGAAACTGTTTAAATTTCCCCCCCTACTTTTTAGGAAGGAGCAAGAAAACAGAATTGCTCAGCATTTGCTTTGTTAATTTTTAAAATAGGATGTTAGAAAACAAAAACAAAAAAGGAATGTTTACTTAGCATGGAGAAAAAAGCAACCTCCTATAAGCATACCATTCTTAGTAATTTTTCCCTTGGACAAAAGGTCAGCAAGGACCAAGTGAAAGAGATCAAAGGTAGAACTGGGAGAAAGAAAGGGGAGAAGTTGCAAAAACAAACTATCAGTTGCCCTCATTATATTCAATGTTACATTGACCAAGAAAATGCTTTTGCTGTGTGAGATTATACATTATAGAACTTTTTCCTAGTTTAGTCTTCTAGTTTAGTTTAGTCTTCTGGCCATAATTTATTACTTTGAATACTCATTTGTTATATCTAGCCTAATAAAATTTACTTATCAGTTGGAATTTCCCCCTAACTTTTTATTTTGATTAATTTCAAACCTAGAGAGAATTTGAAAGAATTTGAGAGAATTTGTAAGGTGAAGTCTTATATACTCTTCACCTAAATTTCCCAATTATCAATTTTTAAAAAGGCAAAAAAGTCTTCTTGCATATATTGGTTTAAAAGAGAAAGAAATGTAAAACTATGTGGTTGGTGAGTGGTAAGTTCTAGCCTTAGCTCATCTGTCAGATGACAAGCAGCAGTGACCTGCATTTGATGAGTACTTTAGAATCTAGTCCCTGATTCTTTTAAGAAACAATCAGAGACTAATAATACTAAACTTAATATTGTAGGCATCTTAGGACTATGCTATATACCTTTTAAAGTTATGGTGAAATGTTCCATCTATAGTTAAAGTTATGTTTTGTCTTTGTTGTGCTTAGCTGTTTGCCATGTTATTTATTTATTTATTTATTTATTTTTAGGCCTGCAAAAATTCAATCTGTCTTGATTTATCTACTAATTGTTTGCATGGAAGGTTAACAGGAAACAAAGTAGTAAACTGGGACATTAAGGTAAGTTAATGATAAATTGTAGGCAACATTTTTGTAAGTTTACTGATTCTTTAGAAGGGTTTATGTTTTAAGGGTTAATAGATTTATTTGAATAATAAGTCACTGTTAAAATGTTTACAGGATGAACAAATAAGTAATTGAATGACTGATTTGCTTGAAATTTAGGTTTTAAACTATGCTGTCAGCTTAACAATTTTCATGATAAAAATATACTATCTCATTAATTAATTAATTGCTCCACTTGTTAAGGTATTTAATACCTAAAACTATGTGGCAGATTTCAACCCTTCTGGTCACTTTAACACCAATTGAATATGCTTATTCTTGCAGTGGAACAAATCATTAGGATAATTTCTCCTGTCTAAAAATAAATCCATCAGTTAGTATTAATCCTCATGTTATTTCTGTGGTATAAATAAATAAATATTTATTTATTTATTTCAGAGAGGAAGGAAGAAGGAGAGAGAGATAAAAACATCAGTGATGAGAGTACCATTTTTTTTTAATTTAAATCTTCCTACTGGGGATCAAACCCACAACCCGGCCATGTGCCCTGACCGGGAATCGAACCATGACCTGGTTCATAGGTGGGATGATGCCCAACTAACTGAGCCACACTAGCCAGGGCCCCAGAAAGGTTTTTAAGTGTAAATGTTCAGTATGAGCTAACATTCTATCTACAGAAATCTGGATAAAACAGACACTAAAAAATTATAGCAGGAAACAAACTATAACAGGGAATTTGTCTTAAAATCTAATATTTAAATATATATTTAAGCAATTAATTAACCTGTTTCATATTTATGCTTAACTCCCTGCCCCTTTCCCCGACAACCCTAAAAAGCACTCTATATGTGTGGGGAAAGCCTGAGCTGAAAAGAAGCATGGCCATATCATTTAGATTCCTGCACTCAGAAGCAGCAGAGCCATTTAGGTCATGAGACTATGATTCTCTATTGGTAACCTGGCCTAACTACTTTAATACCTAGTGGTACTAATTACCAAACAGCCCCTTGGTAACTGACGTTAAACCCAAACCTATTGGTGGGAAGACAGTCACATTATTTTTCTCTTTTATATTTCCTATAAGAGAAAAAATTCCTAGCTTTTACTTTTTAAAAGTCATACACTGATAACACTCATGAATAATCACAAGTTTTTCACTGTTTCTTCAATGGTTTTAATCCTATTAAAACACTACATTCTTATTTTCTCCTATAAAAAGCTTTTTCCGTCTTTTAGTTGTATTTTTGAAGTGGTTGTTCGAGGAAGCAAACTCCGGCGTTAACCTATGCCGCCATCTTTGAGAGTACCATTGATTGGCTGCCTCCACTACCCTACTGGGGATCAAACCCACAACCCGGCCATGTGACCTGACCGGGAATCGAACCATGACCTGGTTCATAGGTCAACGCTCAATCACTGAGCCACACCAACTGGGCTATAAATCTTTTTTCTCTTTGATTTTAAGAACAGATATCAGCATAGTAAGATTTATGATATGCTTACCAATTTGTAAGTTAACTTTGGCTGTCACTTGTAAGATTGGTTTTACAAGGCTTGTAAATATGAAGAGGTTGTATACAAAGTTTAGCTGGGTCTACATGGCAGTTTAGTGTTGTGCCCAGATTTCAAGATTCCCAAGAGCCCACCAGGGAGCCAGCGAGCCCGATGCAAAAGCAAAGAGTCATTTATTTCAAACCTAGGTTTGGCTCC
>NW_006287548.1:165990-170193 GCF_000327345.1 Myotis davidii
CTGGGGGCGGCGGGGGGGTGGCGGCCTGCGCCGGGCTCCCGCCGTGGGCTGGGGAGTCGGTGCCTGAGGCCGCCAGCAGCGTGGTCAGGCTGTGTCTCATGGGGCCCGGCGGCTGGCCCACATAGGCCCTGCGACGACTCGCCCCTTCATTTAGAACATTTTAGCAGTTCATAACAGCTAATGTTATGTAGACTCACTATATGTGAGGCACCGAGCTTATAATCCCTGTAACAACTTTACAAAGTAGGAATTAATATCATCCTAATTTTAGAGACGACAAAACTGAGGCAGAGAAATTAGTAACATGTCAGAGGATTTTGAATATATTTTGTTAAGCTATTCAAAATAGTCACTTTGAACTTTGGTTGAAGCCACTTACTCCACCTTTTTTGTTAAGTAAAAATAGAGGAGTCAGTCCTATTTCTCCTGTCAAATATATTCTTTTTTTTTCATGATTTATTCCCCTGTTCATTATACCTGATTGCCTTTAGACAGTTTCCTCTTACATCCTTAGTGTTACATTATAAAGTCAACTCATGTCATGTTTAGATTGCCTGTTTGGAATTTCTGAACTTTGGAAAATGAAGGTGCAGTAAAAATGATCTAGCTTAGTCTCTGTTGAGTATTGATTATGGTGACTTCTAAGGCTGCTCTTTAAAGCATATGCCCATACAAGGGTTCCTGTAGCTTAGACTGTTCCATACATTGCCTAAAGATTTAGTAAATTATAACCTCATACATACTGTCTAGTTATCAAATAACAAAATTCCCCTTGTTTTAAAGATTAAAATACTATAATTTTTTTTTCAGGACATCGTAAACTGCATAGGTGGATTAAATGTACTCTTTCCTCTGTTGGAACAAATTAGCCACTTCAGTGAAGAACAGATTCCTGAAGGAATAAATGAAATAACAGTTTCTGAATTGATAACACCTGTAGAAGGAGATTGGGTGATACCGACCTCCCCAAAGACATCAGGTATTAAGATGGAATTAATACAAAATAGTCATTGAAAAATTGGAGAATTAATTGAAAATAGATTAAGATGTCTGTTAGGAAGAAACTTAACCATTTGCAGCTGAGGCAACCCATCCCTAATTTTACTAATGTTCAGAAAGTTTATAATACTTTAGTCAGAAGACTTAAGATGTTGGTTTTACTCTTATCCCAAGTTTGTACTTTTAGTGGAAATATGACAACATTGTTAAATTTATGGTAGAGAAAATATTGACATGTGCATATGCAATTGCTTCTTTCTCTGATATTTGTGTTCTATAAGTGACCGTAGGAGGCAAATTTCTTAACTGGATTTTTGTATGTTATAGTAGTCATTATGATATAGAAAATATGATATAAAGTGATTAGAGTAATTATGATAATTAATGACATGTTCACAATTCCAGAGTCAAGACTAGAGAGAAGTTTAGTTGCAACATTTATCTTGATTGTGAAACACTTGATTCAAAGACATCCTATTAACCAGGACAATCTTATTCACTCCCATGGAGTTGCCACTCTTGGTGCCTTACTTCAGAAGGTGAGCTAGTCTAACATTATGCAGATGTGGCGGATGATTGTAAATAGCAGTTAGTGTTGGAGGTTTTTCTTCCTAATAAGTAAATTTTTTTTTAAATTACACTATTACAGCTTGTTATGTTAGTGCATATAATTTATTTCACAAGTAGATTTTTAAGAATCATTAAATCACCTTATACAAGAATTACTCATCTTACATACTAGGACCTTGTTTGTTAGCTTTGTTATTTGGGATATTTGATTAATTCATAACAGTAGGAAAATATGTTCTAGCAGTACTTCAGAAAAATTGTCTTAAGTTCTTTATGTTTTTCTAATCAACTTTTTATATTTAATAGATGTTCTGAATAAATTATTTGAAATTATAGCTTAATAATAATGATTATTTAAACTGAACTTTACAGAAACCTTTTCTGTTTGGATTTCAGATGCCAAGCATCTTGATGGATGTTAATGTATTGATGGCAATTCAATTACTAATTGAACAAGTATCATTAGAGAAAAATATGCAGCTCCTGCAACAAATGTATCAGTATTTACTTTTCGACTTTCATATTTGGAACCGTGGAGATTTTCCCTTTAGAATCGGTGAGAGCAGGCTGTTAGATATAGTTTTATAGTTGTTTGGGAAATCTATAACTACATATATGACTTAATGATAGGTATATCATTTAAGAGTGAACTTTCTGTTTTAGGTCATATACAGTATCTTTCCACCATCATCAAAGACAGCAGGAGAGTTTTCAGAAAGAAGTATGGTGTGCAGTTTCTCCTAGATACCCTCAGGATTTATTATGGGTATGATGTCCTTACGCCTTCTCAGTTTAATATTTTCTGCCTGCTACTTGATTGGAATATCTAGATTGTTTATTTTCCAGCAATTCTAATATCCTTTAACTTCAGAGAGGCAGGATAGTGTGGAGGTCAAAATGAAAAACAATGAATCATATACTTTGGGTTTGAATCTTGTGTTTCGTCAATTGACTAACCGCAGGCAAATTACTCAACTTTTTTGTGCTTAAGTTTTCTGTTTTGTGAAAAGGATATAATAAAACTGAGATATCTTATGGTTGTTTTGAGGATTAAATTAAATGAATTAATAATGTATTAAGCACTTGGAATTGTGTCTGCTACATAGTGAGTGTTGTATAATATATACATTAATGTCTTTGTCATTGAAACTCTTAACTTCAGAAGGTTTCCGTTTAGAAAAAGAAGCCAAAGATACCATAGATTCCTTTTTTTAAAATTAAATTTATTGGAGTAACATTGGTTAATAACATTATGTTATGAGTACTAATCATAACATAGAAACATCTTTTTTAAATTAATTTTTTATGTAAAAACTAGAGGCTCAGTGCACAAAATTTGTGCGCTCAGTTAGTATTTGGGGGGCGGGGGGTCTCTCAGCCTGGCCTGTGCCCTCTCACGGTCCGGGAGCCCTCAGGGAATGTCCAACTACTGTGGAGGTGGGAGAGGCTCCTGCCACCACCGCTGTGCTTGCCAGCTGTGAGCCCAGCTTCTGGCTGAGTGGTGCTCCCCCTGTGGGAGTGCACTGACCACCAGGGGGCAGCTCCTGCATTGAGCATCTTCCTCCTGATGGTCAGTGCGCATCATAGCGACCAGTCATTCCTCCATTTGGTAGATTTGTATATTAGCCTTTTATTATATAGGATACACAAATATAAGAATTTTAAATTTCAATTCTTGCACTTTTACTTTCTCTTTCAGAAGTGATTGTAAATATAGTGAGCTGTCTCTAGATGATATTCGGACAATAAGGACTTCTTTGTATGGGCTAATTAAATATTTTCTGTGCAAAGGTGGGACTCATGAAGAGATACAAAGTATTATGGGTTACATAGCTGCTATTAATGAAGAAGAACAGGTATTGTGCCCAAGATGATCTGATTTTTCCTTTTAACATTTAAGTTTCTGTATCATCATCTTTTAAACTTATATATGTACTAGAGGCCCGATGCACCAAGATTCGTGCAAGAATGGGCCTTCCTTCCCCTAGCTGCGGGCACCGCCTTCACTCTGGTCCAGAGCTGCCTTTCTGCCTTCCCACGCTGCCCAGAAGCCAGGAGTGGCTTGGGCGTACGGAATGCCTGCAGGATGCAAGTGTCCTGCCCAGCTGCTCAGCGCCTGCGTATGCAAATTAACCTAACATCTTTGTTGGGTTAATTTGCATACTCACTCCTGATTGGCTGGTGGGCATCGTGAAGGTATAGTCAGTTTGCATCTTTCTCTTTTATTAGTGTAGATAATAAACATTCTAACAGTAAAATGTTTATAGTGTCGCATATAATATTATACAGTTAAATAAGTAAAATTTATCTCCTAACTGAAAGTTTAATAAACTAGATGTCAGTATACTAAAATATTTTAATGAACTAGAAAGTAGGATGTGAAAATAGTTGCTTTGTCTGGCAATTCTGAGCCTATTTTCATAGGTCACATAATGTACATTTACCTATCATCAGAGTTACTGGGCAGATTTTTAACATGAATTTAAACATAGATTCATAAAAATTTTGCATAAAGTAAATTGTAAATGTATTTCTGTCTTTATATACATTATTTATTTATAGCTCAGAACTACTTTTTAATACAGTGGTTCTCAATGTTTAGTTAGCTTTACCTGGGAACTTTTTATAAATTAA
>NW_006287548.1:170670-176145 GCF_000327345.1 Myotis davidii
TAGCAGGTAAATGTGGTACTGAGAAGATATACAAAAGGAAGTGGAATAAACCAAAAAGCATAATGGAGTGAAAGGCAGGGTTCAGAAGACATCAGACAGTTAGTTCAGTTAAGCTAGAATATTAGGGTATGTAGGATTTAGTTAAATAACTGTTTGTGGTTTATGATTTTGTTTGGCTTCCATATCTGAGTGTGATCATTTGATTTGTGTTGTTTGATTTTAAAAGCTCTTTGGAATTTTGGATATACTCTTTAGTCTCCTGCGTACCAGCCCAACTAGAGGTCAGCTTTTCTTACTGCTGTTTGAACCAGGAAATGCTGACATACTTTATGCCTTGCTCTTAAATCAGAAGTACTCTGACAGACTAAGAGAAATCATTTTTAAGGTACATTTTTCAGATGTCTTTATATTTTGGGACAGTTATGGTATATGAATTTACTTGGAATATATACATTCTATGAATGTAAATCTTTTTTTATATCTACTTCTAATTATAAATGTCACATTTGTTTTGATATATATTTTCCATGTTTTTGCATATTAAAAAAACTAATTATATTGTAATCTTATCAATAATTTCAGTGGAAAATGTACTTTGTTATACCATCCTCAATATAAAATCTCTCATCTCTATTTTCACTTGTGGTGGGTCTACATGGCAGATCATAATTAACCTTATATAAGCACTATTTGTCAGGCACTTGCAACAACTTCATGAAGTGTGTATTATTTTCATCCCCACATTTCAGTTGAAGAAACTTAGGCAGAAAAAATTGTAATTTGTCTTGTCGAAGAATATAGAACCTATTTTTATTAAACACTCTAGAATATTCCAAACTCTGAACTTTGGCTGAAGCCACCCACTACACCTTTTTTATTAACTAAAAGCAGAGGCAGCCATATTTCTGTTGCTGAATACATTCTTTTGTTTTTTTCATGATTTAGTCTCCTTATGGATCATATTTGGATTGCCTATGTTTGAAATCCCTAAACTTTAGAAAACAAAGGTAAATTAAAAAGTGGTCTCTTGCGTATTGGTTGTGGTTACCCGTGAAGCCACTCTTTAAAGCATCTGCCCATACAAATGTTCCTTTGTGGAGATGAGATTAAATGTTATTTCTTAAAAAAATGGCCTAGGAAGGATTCTTCATGATATTATTTTCAAGATTACCCTTTCCATGTATGGTTTCAGTTTCTCTTTTTGAAAAATGTTGATCTCACTCTGAGAAGTATGGGGTTGCTGATTTATTACCTATTTTAGCATGTTGATAGGTTGCTTTGCAAGCTGTTTCTTTGTTATTAAAATTATTTTTGATAACTGCTACATAAATGGATTACTAGACTAATCTAGAAGATCTTTGTTCTCTTTGAGAACACACTATTATTCCTCTTATAAGCTACAGGGTTTGTTTCCATATATACCTTAGCCATTAAAAGAAAATGTAAATTATTCCTTTCATCTGCTAAGAAGTACATGTAAACTAGAATTTTAAACATATTAATTATTCTAACACAGATGTGTCTTAGTACAATTTATTTTTCAATTATTTTTGAATGATGATAAGAGATGGAGCACTCCTCTCTATTAGTGCTGTGTGTTTTTTTTGGGGGGGGAGATTATACTTAAGAAATACAATTATGTTCAATATTTTATTCAATATTAACCTGTGACACACTGTTCTTAGTTCTCTATATTAAGAAGACTCTATTACAATTGTGACCAGGTTATGGAACAAATGTTGAAATGTACAAATGTATATGAACGAAGTAAACAACGTATTCGACTCAGAGAAGTTGGCTATTCAGGATTGGGACTCCTTCTAAATGAAACACCTGTTAGTACTTCTCTCATTAAAAACCTCATCAATCAAATCATAAATACAGGTATGACTAAGGGTAATGGTACTGATGATATTTTTAAAATATATTTTTTTAATCCTCATCAGCGGATATGTTTTCATTGATTTTTTTAGAGAGAGAGGAAGGGGTTGGTTGCCTTCTGTACGTACTCTGACCAAGATCAAACCCAAAACCTTTTGCTGTACAAGACAATGCTCCAACCAGCTGAGCCACCCAGCTAGGGCAATCCTGATTGTTTTTAAGGAATATTCTTCATAGTAGCATAATTCTATTTGATGGTTCTCATCCCTCCCCCCCTCGAGGTTTTTCTCCCTCCTTCCTCAGCTTTTTAAATTACCTGTTGTTGTTTTTTAATATGTTAATATTGATTTCAGAGTGGCGAGGGGAAGGGAGAGAGAGATAGAAGCATCAATGAGATAATCGATTGGCTGCCTCCTGCACACCCCTTACTGGGAGGTATCGAGCCCACAACCCGGGCATGTGCCCTGACTAGGAATCGATCCACGACCTTACAGTTCATAGGTCGACATTCAACCACTGAGCCATACCGGCTGGGCTTAAATGACCTGTTATTTGATTCAGCAAGGCTTTCCTTGGGTACTGTTTTCTTATGTGCCTTTGTTTCTTATTTTCTTCCTAGGTCTAACCCAGTGCCTTACTTGGTAGGCCTTTCCTTAATGTTGATTGACTGATTAGTAAATAATTGAGTCTCTATAATAAGAAATGGACAGTAGAGAAAATATATACAGAATACTTTATCTTTTTTCTTTTGGGAGCTTAAATTGTTAAAGGCAAAATTAAAACTTCAGATAATCCTTTTTTTATAAACTTTTTTTTTTTAGTACATACTAAAAACTGTAAAATTATCAGATACTGGGGGTTCAAAAGGTAAGATAAGGTCTTTGTCTTGAGTGGTTTACCATCTTGCTGATAAGACAAAACATGTACTTAAAAATATAAGTAATAGTATAAGACCCAAGTATTATGGACAGTATGTTCAGGCAAACAAAAGAAAATAATTATTATTTACAGTTTACTCAGGAAGATGTCAAACATTCTAAAACTATTGTCTTTGTAAAATTTAAACATACCTATAATAATCAAAACTGTATGCTACAGGTATAAAAACAGACACATAGACCAAAGAACACAAACAATAAACCTATGCATATATGATCAACTAATATTTGACAAGGTGTCTAATAATACTCAGTGGGGAAAAGGTAGTTTCATCAATAAATGGTGTCAGCAAAACTGAATATCCACATACAAAAGAATGAAAATGGACCCTCATCTTATACCATTCACAAAATTTAGCCCAAGTGGATTAAATATTTAAATGTAAGACCTGAGCCATAAAACTGCTAAAAGAAAACATACGGAAAAGTTTCTTATCATAGGTCTTGACAGTGGTATTTTGAGTATGATATCAAAAGTTCCAGCAAAAAATGTCAAAGCAAGTGAGACTACAACACAGGCTTCTGCACAGCAAAAGAAACCATCAAAATTATTTTCTCCCACGGAGGGGGAGAAAATATTTGCAAGTAAAAATCTGATGAAGGGTTAATATTCAAAATATATAAGGAAACTGTACAACTCAACAGCAAAAAAATCCAATTAAAAAATTAACATAAGGACCTGAATAGCTATTTTTCCAAAGAAGATGTACAAATGGCCAACAGGAACATGAAAAGGTGCTCAACATCCTTAAATAACAGGGAAATGCAAATCAGGCCACAGATACCACTTCATACTTGTTAGGATAGCAATTATCAAAAAGACAAGAGAGGAGTGCTGGTGTAGATGTGGAGAAAAGAGAACCTTGTGACCTATTGGTGCTAATGTAAATTGGTACAGCCATTGTAGTAAATGGTATGTAGGTTCTTCAGAAAATTAAAAATAGAACTACTCTATGACCTAGCAATCCCACTTCTGGGTATATATCAAAAAGACATGAAATTACTATCTCTAAGAAATCTTTACCCCCATGTTAATTGCATCATTATTCATAATAGCCAAGACATGGAAACATCTTAAGTGTCCATTGACAGATGAATTGGTAGAGAAGATATGTTATATAAATATACACAGTAAATATTAGCCATGAAAAGGAAGGAAGAATCTGGAGAGTATTCTGCTAAGTAACATAAATCAGGGGACAAATACTGTCTGATCTCATGTGTGAAATCCAAAAAAATTAGCTCATAGAATCAGAGTAGATGGCAGTTACCAGGGCTGAGGGAGGGGCAGGGGGGAGATATGGGTGAAAGTGGTCAAAGTGTATAAACTTTTAGTTATAAGATGAGTAAGTCCTGGGCATCTAATGTACAGCATGGTAACTATAGTTAACAATATTGTGTACCTAAAAGTTACTAAGAGCAGATCTTGAATGTTTTCACCATACACAGAAAAAAAGGTAACTGAGTTGATGAATACGTTAACCTTATTGTGATAATCATTTTACAATATATACACATATCATCAAATCATTATATACCTTAAATTTATACAATGTGTCATGTCAATGATATCTTAATAAAGTTGGAAAAAAATAAAAAGGCATTTGTTATTGACAGCAAAAAATAAAATGAAGATGAAGCAATTATTTCAACATTTATATAACTATTACCTACAATTCTTTCTTTGGTTATCTCTGGAATTTAATTTTAACTTTTTCTTTTTTCCCACCACAGATCCTACTGTTAATTTCAAAGATCTGTTATCTGTGGTATATATATCTCACAGAACATACATAAATGTCAGGGTGGTCATCTGCAGAAAGGTTAGTAAACTTAAGATAGATTTTAAAAATAGCAGTGTCATTTGAATAACTTTTAGATTGAGTGTTTTGCACCAGATGTAAGTTTTAATATCTGTTATTTTATAAATGACATTTTATGGTTTCCTTTTTTGATGTGAGTTAACTTCATGTACAAGCATTCAGCATATGAATTTGTTCTTTTGAGCTTATTACATGGGCTCCTGGAAATATGCCCTTTCAGAGTCAAAAATTTATAGCCAAAGAGTAGTTTCTTTATTAAGGACTTTGAATGATTATGACCATTTCTAACATGATTACTATATTTTCGAGTTTCTGAAACTTAGAACTTTGTGGAAAGAATTTTCTCTAATCTGTTCATGACTATTCCAACAATGATTTGCCTTCATTGCACCCATTTAACCTTTAACTAAGTCAACAATTAGTTATCCCTTGAGATTCCTCTCTACTCCACTGGGAACCATTGACCTGTCTAGCATTTAATTTGCTTCCTTGCTTTTCTTTTCCTGATTAGGTCACAGTAAATCAATAAATGTGGGTATATATCTTTCTCTTGAATGGCTACTTAGTTTTTCAGTTTTGGCTATTAAGTATTTGGTTCTTTGTTGATGGACATTTAGGTTGATTCCTCTTTTTTTCCGTGTTAATATATTAACTTCTAGAAAGAACATTTTTTGCATATCCTATCTAATAAAAGACAAAAATGGTAATTGGCGTACGACCGATACCCTTTTCATTGGCTAATCAGCGAGATATGCAAATTAACTGGCAGCCAAGATGGCGGCAGGCAGCCAGGCAGCTGATGCGAACAGGGAGGCTTGCTTGCTTCAGTGACG
>NW_006287548.1:176797-181887 GCF_000327345.1 Myotis davidii
GGAAACCCGCCACAGCGCCTGGGAGTGGGAGGGGAAACCCAGCAGGAGCAGCTCGGAGTGGGAGCGAAGCCTGCCTCAGCTGGTTTCGCTCCCCTCTCTGCTTGGCTCCAGCCACTGGAAGCCCTATTCTTGCAGGAATCTTCCTGCAACGGGCCTCTAGTCTTTATATATTTGTGGTAATACATCTGCAGTACATAACCCATGAAATGGAATTGCTGTGTCATAGGATATTTATAGTTTACATTTTGATGGATTTTGCCATATTGTTCTTGAAACAGGTCTTGTAAATGGACCCTATCCTTTTAGTGAGTGATTAGAAACAGCTGTCCATGCAATCTAGTTTGTGTGTGTGTGTGTGATTTTTTAGTAGTTTTTTAATTTTTTTTCTTCATTAAGGTATTACATATGTGTCCTTATCCTCCAATTTCCCCCTTACCCTCCCCCCCCCCACTCATGCCCTCACCCCCCTGGTATCTGTGTCCATTGGTTAGGCTTATATGCATGCATACAAGTCCTTTGGTTGATTTCTCCCCTTACCCCCACCCTCCCCTACCTTCCCTCTGAGATTTCACAGTCTGATCGATGCTTCTCTGTCTCTGGATCTGTTTTTGTTCATCGCTTTATGTTGTTCATTGTATTCCATAAATGAGTTATCTAGTTTTTATCCAAGGAAAGCTTAATCTGGAAGAAAAAAGAATTGGTATACTGCACCTTTAGAATAATGGTAGCTCACTGATTGATAGCATTAGTGAAGAAAGAAATCCACATTTCATTGTGCCTTACTACTTTCTATATCAACATTAGTGTACATTAGAACTATTAATATTGAAGTTCCTATCAAAATTATTCATCTCCTGGTGTGAAACCTGTCAGAGTTAGAAATTCTGATAAAAGAGATACTCTAAACACTAGGAGCCAAATTTCCTTTCATCTACATAGAAGTTTATTGGCTTTGTTTTAAAAATGTCTTAAGAATCTTACCTGAGTTTGACAGTGTTTGAGAACTTGTTTTTAATTTTCCCAAAAAGTGAAATCAGTTAGAGAGTGGAAATCATACACATTGCTACATCTCTTTAATTTCAATTTCTCATTCTAGTTAAACAACAGCTTCCATTTTATTGGAATTAGTTTTTCTGGAATTAATATTTAGTTTTGTTTGCACAAAATAGAGTGAATGAAAAAAATGTTTTTGCCAAAACAACCATCAACTTTGCCTGAAAAAAAAAAAATTGAGATGGAAAATATTTTTCTTGAGGCCCTTAGGTTTTGTCTAAGTGTCTTGTTTGTCCTATTTACTCCCCTAACCCTAGTACCGAACTGTGCCTGCCACATAGTAGATGTTCAGTATTTGCTAAATAAATGTAATAGGCTCATGGTAAGTATTTAGTTAGGAGGATATAACTTTATTAAATTTTAAATATACCCTTATATTTTCTCTCTGACCAAATTAAATGAATAACATGAGTGTGTTGACATGTGGAGGATTGTTTATCTTTCTTTATCTTTTAGTAAATATTTGAGTACATCTTTATTCTGTAATGAAATGTGTGGATTAGTTTCAAACAATGTCTGCCTTCCAGATAGTTTCTAATCCAGTTACAGACATAATTTTTTGAAAATTTCTCATTAAGTTACTTTGTCATTAAAATAACTGAAAAGAAATTGTTTTTGATGTAAAGGACTGTATACTTTTTGACAAATTTTGTGTTCTTAATCTCTTTGCAGATTTTACAGATTTTACAGTCCCAGCCAGATGCAGCACATCAAATTTCTCAACAAGTGGGTTGGCAAGACACTTTAGTTAGGCTTTTTGTTAAAGCAAATTTTGAAAATGGAAATACTTTTCATAAGCACAATAGGGCTGTTTCAATGAAAGACAATGATAAAAATATATCAGCTGAAGATATCAAGAGGAACTTTGATGAAAAGACAGACGATGAAAAAATCAACTCTTTTGCCTCAGCTAATGTGTCTTCTGATCAATGGAGTTTGGACGATAGACACTCTCTAGATTCAAACACACCATTATTTCAAGAAGATAGCTCTGTGGGAGAATTGTCTTTCAAATCAGAGAATCAGGAAGAATTCTGGCACAGTAACCCTTCACATTTGAGTTTAGATCTTAGTGGAATTGACTCGTGTGAACTGAGTGATAGTGGCAGTCAAATGCCAGATAGCTTGCCTAGCACGCCATCCCCAATAGAGTCTACTAAATCATTTTCTGTGCAATCTGACAAAGAAAGCAGCATCACAAATGATACGGGCTTTTGTGATGACTTCTCTTTACTTGAAAACCAAGAGGTAAAATACCTTATTTGTCCAAATGCTGTTTTTATTTTTATATGTCTATTATATACTTCCTTAGAAATGTATATTTGTTAACAGTTCCATTTTATGTTCAGGTTCTAAGTTTCATGACTCAAATATTAGAAGCCTGTAAGTCATTAAATTGTCTTGAGAACAAAGCCAGTGTCTTACTTATCCTTGTATCTTTCTAGGACCTACTAGTAAAGTTCCAGGTTCATCCAGGCACTTTAATAATATGTTAAAGGATTACAGTCAGTATATATGATGGTTCTTCTGTACTTTTAACACCCACTCCCTTTAATAATCTAATATTACTTTATATTTTTTATAGAGATGTGAGGAAGAGCTTCTTCAATTACTGACAAATATTTTGATCTATGTAATGTGTAAAGGACTAGAAAAGTCTGATGATGATACTTGGATTGAACGGGGACAAGTGTTTTCGGCACTAACTAAATCAGTAATATCCAGTGAGCTACTTCGACCATCAGATGAAATAAAACTAATGTAAGCATTCCATTGGTGACTTCCCCTCTCGTCTTGGAGTGGACCAGAGTTTAAAATATTTTATTGAACATTTATCCAGTATTCAGTGGATGTAGAAAAAAGGAGAACCTTTGTTTTCAGTCCCTTTTTTGGCTGTTGCCCTTCTATTGGGATCTAGAGAGAAATCAAAACTAGCTCCAGTGTGAAGAGATTTAAATCTTAAATTAATTTGGGTTTTAAGTCATTATATATTTCCTGTTGTTTAAATTGTTTTCTGCAGTACAAAGCACTTGGTGCTTGTGTTCTACGGTCTTGTCCATGCTTGAGTGTTTCCATGCTAAGGAAAGACAGTAGTGTTTTCATGAAAATTACTTCTCTAAAGCATTGAGTTCCCTATATATAATAGATAGAACACTAGCAGTACACTAGAAGAGAGTTACTTCTTTCTTTTTCCACAGAGCTTGACCCACTATAAGTCATAATGAGGCTTCCTTTTCTCACCTAACAATTTCAGCTTTACAGAAACTTTTAAATATTTCATGGAGACTTGAATGTGAATTATTTTCATAGCTTTTTACAAAATATATATTTAATTGATTTTTTTAGAGAGGAAGGGAGAGGGATAGAGAGTTAGAAACATCGATGAGAGAGGAACATCCATCAGCTGCCTCCTGCGCCCACAACCAAGGTACATGCCCTTGACCGTATTCGAACCTGGGACCCTTGAGTTCGCAGGCTGATGCTTTATCCACTGAGCCAAACCAGTCAGGCTTCATAGCTTTTTAATAGTCAACAGGTAACTTTTACTTTGCCATTTAGTATTAGGTATGTTAAAAATAGATTCTCCATCCCTGGCTGGTGTAGCTCAGTTGGTTAGAGCGTCGACCTGTGTACCAAAGGGTCGTGGTTTTGATTCCCAGTCAGGGCACTTGCCCAAGTTGTGGGTTTGATCCCCAGTTGGGGTGCGTGCAGGAGGCTTCTGATCGATGTTTTTCTCCTCCTCCCTCCCTCCCTCCCTCTCTCTCTAAAATCATTTTTTTAAAAAGATACTCCAGAGATTAAAAAGTTGCTTTATTATTATTAAATTCTATCCAAGTGTTCTGTGATACCTGCCAGTGGTAGTGTATCTTTGGAGGTACAGTCTTAGTAAATAATAACTGTTTTTTAAAATATCCTACTATTTTTCTAAGTTTAAAATGGTTTTAAGAGGGCTGTTTTACACTTAGTTTGCTGCAGAAGATGTTAGAATGGGCAGTCACAGAAAACAGAGAAGCAAAAACTAATCCAGTTACTGCTGAAAACGCCTTCCGACTCATGCTGATCATACAGGACTTTCTGCAGTCAGAGGGATTAGTTAATTCAAACACGTGGACTGAGAAGGTATAGTAATATTTCTTTAGTAATGAAAGACTCTTTTTTAAGGACTTTATTTAAACAAATTTTGTATCCCCTCTTTACAGAGTATTAATATTTAGTCATGCAATAAACATGGATAATATGTGATAGTCACAGATTTTGTTAGCTTGTTACTAGGATAAGTCTTTTGGCTTTTATTAACTGTACATTGAAGTAGTTTTGAAATATTTATAATTTGGTTAGTGTTGGGGAAAGCTCATCATCAGTAGATTAAAGAACTGAATGTTTTTCTTTTTCAATTCTTCCTTTGCAATAGCTTTTAGAGGATGTGATGCTGCTCTTCGACTGTCTGTCAGTGTGGTATTCTGAAAGTCCATTATGGGTAAAACTCTCTCAAATCCAAATCCAGTTGCTTCTAGGATTTATTGGAAAGGGTAATTTGCAGGTTTGTCAATTCTTTTACACATTTTCTATATTTGCAAGTAGTTTAGGAATTATTTGTGTGATAACTAGATGATATGTTTCCAGTATTTTAATTTTTTAAATTAGTTCTAAAATATTTATGATTTAATTCTTGTTTCAGTTTTGTGAGCCAGCTAATTATTTTTTCCTGATTTTTATGACTCCGTATATTTTTTAAATTTCCCTTTAAAGTATATATATATAGCTTATATTAGAAGGCATTGCTCATATCTATATTTAATGAAGCTGCTTGCATAGACTATTTATATATGTGCAGTTTAGGCAAATTATTTACTTTTAAAATATATTTTTTATTGATTTCAGAGAGGAAGGGAGAGGGAGAGAGAGTTAGAAACAGACTGAACTTACAACCTGGACATGTGCCCTGACCAGGAATCAATCCATGACTTTCTGGTTCATAAGTTGATGCTCAACCACTGAGCCACACCGAATGGGCTAGGCAAATTATTTTTTTAAAA
>NW_006287548.1:182413-183692 GCF_000327345.1 Myotis davidii
ACAAAGATAATGTCTCCCTGCCAGGCAGAGTTTAGGCACAGTTACTACCACATATAAAAGATTTGGGTTCCCTGTGCTCGGGGTTCCTCTCTTATAATGCAACCATGGTGTGTGCAGGCATCATCTAGTCCTATTCATCCCTCACCAAGGGAATTGCAGTTGGGGGAACCAAGGTACTTGCAAAAGAAGGCTTTTGCTAATACTACAGATCTTTGTTTCTGACCCAGGAGTCTAATGTCTTCTGCCAGTATCTATGAAACTATGGTAGACTAACTTATTAGCTTGAAGGTGAGATAAATTCTGAGACCCTTCACATTTCTTAACAGTTACGTAAAAAAGTTCTGAACTTGCACTGATAAGGCTGAATGAATTCCTGAATGAATCCCTGTGACAAAGACAATGACATGAGTTGATTGAACTAGTCACTGTGGCAAGGGGTTGGAAGTTTGGCTTTTAACCTTTAGGACCTATTATTGGAACTAGAGATGGAATCATTCCCCTATCCTTGCAGACTATAAGAGAAGTGGAATGGATGTTGGATTAATTATCCACCACAACTTTATTGCATATTCCAAATTAAACATGTGATAGATTCATTTATAATTTCTTAAAAAAAACCACTTCAAGAGTGAAAGAACTTTTGCTCTCACTAAATGGTGGCTTTTTTCTGCTCTCTCTTCCCTATTTTCTTTAGGTTTGTGCAGTGGCATCAGCTAAGCTAAACACCCTTCTGCAGACCAAAGTGATTGAAAGTCAGGATGAAGCATGCTATATTTTAGGGAAGCTAGAACATGTTCTAAGTCAGTCAATCAAGGAACAAACGGAAATCTACTCATTTCTGATTCCCCTCGTCCGTACCCTGGTTTCCAAAATTTATGAGCTTCTCTTCATGAACTTGCACCTGCCTTCCTTACCTTTCACCAATGGTAGTTCCTCGTTTTTTGAAGATTTTCAAGAATATTGCAGTTCAAGTGAATGGCAAGTTTACATTGAAAAATATGTAAGTTTTACCTTTTTTGAGTGAAATTTTTCTGCTAAATTATTATTTTTATGGAAGTCTATATTAAATTTTGTATATATTTTTTTAAGATTATACCTTATATGAAGCAGTATGAAACCCATACATTTTATGATGGTCATGAGAACATGGCGCTTTATTGGAAGGATTGTTATGAAGCCTTAATGGTGAATATGCATAAAAGAGACCGGGAAGGAGGAGAAAGCAAACTCAAGTTTCAGGTAAAAATTGTTAAGTGTTTTAGTAGCTAGTGTTTTTTTT
>NW_006287548.1:185284-191458 GCF_000327345.1 Myotis davidii
ACAGTCTTGCTTCTCCCGTTTGAGTCAGGGTCCCTAGAGACTTGCCCGGATCTGGAGCTCAGAGTCTGAAACTCCCTCCCGATTGAAAACGCCAACCGCGCTCTCCGCTGCCAGCCCGCTCTGCACGCACTCCGCACCTGAATATTTCACTTCAGCACTGCGCCTCCTCCGAGTCTGGGTATGATATTCTCTTTCCTCCTAGTTGTAGAATTTCCACTCAGCCAGCCTTCCTGTGGTTCTGGATGATGTCCGTTCCGTCTTTTAGGTGTATTTTGATTTGGTTGTTCAAGGCAGCAATCTCCGGCGTTAACCTATGCCGCCATCTTGGTTTTCCGCTAGTGTTTTTTTTTTTTAATGTTGATTTCAAGTAATGACAAGCCTGAACTTTGAAAACAAATAGTATGTCTAATTGTCTACAGTTATTTCAGAATTGGAAGGAAAACATTGATCAGTAACAAAAATTTAGTAGTGATTATGTAAAAAGCCTATTAAGCTGATAGTAGGTTTCTCTAAGGAGTCTGGATATAAATCAGTGCTTAGAGGGGAATTTGTAGCATGAAGTAGGCCCTTAAATTAATAATTTAAGTTTCCACCTTAAGCTAGAAAAAGAAAAGTAATCTAATTAAATTAGTCTCTAAGTCAATGAAATTGGAAGTAGAAAAACAGAGAAAATCAATGAAACCAAAATCTAGTTATTCAAAATATCAATCAAATTGATAAATTTCTGGCCAGATTTACAAAGCAAAAAAAGAAAAATGAAAAATAGCCAATACCCGAATAAAAGGGGAGGTATTATCACTGACTTCACAGATGTCAATATGATAATAAAAGATTACTACAAAGCAGTGTATGAACATAAATGACATGACAAATGAAGTGAATCAATTTCTTGATAAATACAAATTTCCAAAACTAACACAGAAATAAGTAGATAACCTGGGGATAGTCTTCTGCATGTTAAAGATAATTGAATTTATTGGTAAAAACAAATAAACAAACAACTTCCAAAAGGGCAAACTTCAGAAGTAGGTTGTTTCACTGGCAAATTTTACCAAACATAATGGAGAAATTACAGCAATTCCTCACAATCTCTTCAAAAATAGAAAAGTGGGACCAGCTCTATCCGGTTTGGCTCAGATAGAGTGTTGGCCTGCGGACTGAACCGTCACAGGTTTGATTCTGGTCAAGGCATGTACCTTGGTTGCGGGCACATCCCCAGTAGGGGGCGTGCAAGAGGCTCATTATACGAGGGCAATATTACCCTCCTGTTCAAATCATACAAAATAGTACAAGAAAACTACAGACCATTGTCGCTCTGGAACATTGGTGCAAACCAAATACAGCAATGTATGAAAAAATAATATATCACCACCAGGTTAGAGTTTATCTTGGGAATGCAAGGCTGGTTCAACATTTGATAATCAATCAATATAATGGACCACACTAGCATACTTATCAAGAAAAAAATACACGATCAAATAACAGATGCGGAGAAGTATTTGACAAAATTTAACATCCGTTTGTGATCAAAGCTTTCAGCAAGCTGGAAACAGAAGGGAAGTACCTAAATTTTTACAGAAATCCTATAGCTAATTTTGTATTTAAGGGTGAACAACTAACAGTGCTTTCCTATAGGATAAAGAAGATAGAGAACTAGGCAGGAATGTCTCCCCTCACTGTTCCTAATCACTGTTGCTTCATAAGTCCTAGCAAATGCAGTAATAACAGAAAAAGAAATAAAAGACATTTACATGGGGAAAGAAGAAATACAACTATTTGCAGATAACATGATTTTCTATGTAGAAAATTCTAAGGAATCTACTGAAAATTTCTTATAATTAATGACTTTAGCAAGATTGCAGAACACAAGATCAATACACAAAATTCAGTCATATTTTTGTATGTTAAGCAATAAAAAACTGAAAACTGAAATTTAAAAAAATACTGTAGCCCTGGCCAGCATTGCTCAGTGGTTGGAATGTTGGCCCACGTACCAAAGGGTTGGGGTTCGATATCCTGGTCAAGGTTACATACCTGGGTTGCAGGTTCTATCCCATCCCCAGTCAGGGCACATGTGTGAAGCAACCAAATGATTTGTCTTTTTCACAGCAATGCTTCTCTTCTCTCTCTCCTCTACCTTCCACTCTCTAAAAATCAGTGGGAAAAAATGCCCTCACTCCTTGGGTGAGGATAAAAAAAATACTATTTAGAGTATCTCTTAAAAAAATGAAATATGCATAACATAATATGCATATTTAACAAAATATGCATAATCGATATGCTAAACACTACAAAATGAAGATGAAACAAATTAAAGAAGACCAAATAAAAATACATGTTTATTTCATAACATAGGTTCCTTGTTGGTTATTTTCTCAAGTTTAAAAAACCCCCACAATAGATTATGGCTAGAATCCTACCATGCTTCATTAAAGTAAATTATTCCAAAAGAATAAGAAAATCCTGTTGATTACCAGCTTCTTTCTTTTGCTATATGATTTTATTGGGTCAAATTTTTAAAGCTATGGCATTAAAATTTCAAATATACCTGTAAACATATGATTCATTGGTATTATTTATTGCTCTTTCAGGAATTTTTTGTGGAGCCATTTAATCGAAAAGCACGCCAAGAGAACTTGAGGTATAATAATATGCTTAAACAACTTAACACTCAACAGTTAGCCACTCTGAGACGCTGGAAGACAATACAGATCTATCTTACATGTGAAAGGGGACCTTGGGCTGAAAGGTATGAATGTATACCACCTATTCAGTAACCTTTTTCTTTAGAACTTTGGTCTACAACTTTTTAAGCCAACGGCCTCTCCAATCCAATTAAAAAATGTTCAATTTATAAAAGAACGTGAGAGATGGGAGAACAGGGTATGCGTTTTTTGTGGGTTTTTTTTTTATTAATTGTGAAGTTATCATACGTCCTTTCTTTGGAATATGATGAATGATTGGAATTAGGCTTATAGTGTTTAAAGACCTGTAAAATGTTAATTCAATGATATTAAATGGGAAAAAAAAGATTCAAAATATATGGGATAACATCAAGATATGTAAAATGCAGTTTAAGACCAGAAAGAAACACACTCAACTGTTACCAGTGATGACCTTTGGAAAACAAACAGTGGAGGAAAAAAATTGCTGAGTTTTATGATTTTAGGTCTTATATTTAAGCCTTTAATACACTTTTAATTTATTTTTATATATGGTGTAAGAAATTGGTTCAATTTCATTTTTTTGCATGTATCTGCCCAGTTTTCCCAACACTGTTTATTGAAAAGACTGCCCATTGTATGTCCTTGCCATCTTTGTCATAGATTAATTGATCATATAAGCACGTATTTACTTCTGGCTGCCTATTCTATTCCATTGATCTATATATCTCTTTTTACACCAGTAAGAAATGGTTTTGCTTATTGTAGCTTTATAGTTTTATATCAGGGCGAGTTATATCTTCCACTTTGTTCTGTCTCAAAATTTATTTGGCCATTTGGGGTTTTGTGGTCCCATGTAAATTTTAGGGTTAGTTCTAATTCTGAGAAGAATACCATTGGTATTTTAATAGGGATTGCTTTGGATCTGTATATTGCTTGAAATATGTAATATTTAAGATATATAAGCAGCTCATACAACTTAACACCAAAAAAAACAATCCAATTAAAAAATGGGCAGAGGACCTGAAATAAACATTTCTCCAAAGAAAACATACAGATGGCCAACAGACATAGAAAAAGATGCTCAATATCACAATCATCTGGAAAATGCAAATTAAAATCACAATGAGATATCATCTCACACTTGTCAGAATGGCTATCGTCAATAAATCAACAAATAACAAGTGCTGGTGAGGATGTGGAGAAAAGGGAGGTGGCCATTTGGGGTTTTGTGGTCCCATGTAAATTTTAGGGTTAGTTCTAATTCTGAGAAGAATACCATTGGTATTTTAATAGGGATGGCTTTGGATCTGTATATTGCTTGAAATATGTAATATTTAAGATATATAAGCAGCTCATACAACTTAACACCAAAAAAAACAATCCAATTAAAAAATGGGCAGAGGACCTGAAATAAACATTTCTCCAAAGAAAACATACAGATGGCCAACAGACATAGAAAAAGATGCTCAATATCACAATCATCTGGAAAATGCAAATTAAAATCACAATGAGATATCATCTCACACTTGTCAGAATGGCTATCGTCAATAAATCAACAAATAACAAGTGCTGGTGAGGATGTGGAGAAAAGGGAGGATTTTATTTACATTATATCCTGGGGTGTTTTTAGGTACCCCAGGCTATTACTGGGTCTAGTTTGCATGTGTGTCCCTGGATCTATTTGTTGGGGAAGGGATAGTGAGGAAGTAAGTGAATTATAATCTGGAGCTTTTGCTGAATCTTCTGGAAAGCTGAGTTCAGGCACTACCATGGGGAATGATGGTTCTATCCCAACAGGCTTCAGATTATTTGTGGGTTGTGAGAGTTACCTTGAGGATGCCAGCTACAGGGAACCCTGTTATTTTTGTCTCTCTAGCACCACTTCCTCCTCTTGGTACTAAAGCCCCTCCTTTTTGTGAGGAACCCACTCTGATATGGGCCCTCCCAACTCACCTAATCACAAAGGTGCCACTGACTCAAGTTGGGCAATTACTCTTCCCTGAGACTTTGCTACTGGTGCTGTTAGGGAGGACTGTGTCTTTTGGGATCACTAAGCTAATAGAATGTCACCCATCATATGGAGAACCCAGTCTGTGAGGTGGGAGAATGATTCCTGTGACAAATCTTTGCATTCATCCAGACCAAATGCACTCCTAGACTTGCAAGTTATGAGAGCTAATATATGTCTTAGGTGCTTATAAGCAATTTGATTTTGTTTCATTTACTTATAACCAAAAATGTAAAATTGACCAGTATACTGCAGTACCTGAAAGAGCTATCCTATATAATAAAAGCGTAATATGCAAATTGACTGAACGGCAGAACGACCAGTGGGGGAGGGGGGCAGGGCCAGCGAGCAGGCGGTGCCAGGCCAGCCAAGGCCTGTAGCAGCAGGCAGAGGGAAGGGATGGCGATGGGGGTAGGTGGCAGCGAGCAGCGGCGGCGCAGTGTTGGGGGACGGGGCCGCATCAGCCAGCACTGTCCCCTGATAGGCCACCTGGTCACCTCCCGCAGAGGAAGGCCAGCGGTGGCAGCAGCAGCGGAGTGATGGGGGCGGTGCCTTCCCCTGATTGGTCCGGTTGCCTCCTGCAGAGGGAGGCTAGCAGCAGTGACGGTGCCCGTCCCCTGATCGGCCTGCCTGGTCACCTCCCGCAGAGGGAGGTCACTGGTGGTGGCAGCAGTAGCGGGGTGATGGGGGCGGCGCTGTCCCCTGATCAGCCCTCCTGGTCACCTCCTGCAGAAGGAGGCCAGACTGTTAGCAGTACTTGCGCATTCCAGTTCTCTACAACACTACCAGCGCTTGCAGTTTTCTGAGTTTTTAATTTTAACTGTCCAATTAGGTGTGAAGTATGAGGCCTTATGATGTGACATTTACCTAATGACTAATGACAGTTGAGCATCTTTTCATGTACTTGTTGGCCAGTTGTATATATCTTCTTTGGAGAAATCTCTATTCAAGTCCTTTGCCTTATTTTTTTATTGTATTGTTTGGCTTATTGTGCTTGAGTTGTAAGAGTTTTCTTTATAGTCTCAATAATAGAACCTTATTAGATGTACCAGAGGCCCTGTGCACGGATTCATACACCAGTGGGGTCCCTTGGCCTGGCCTGTGCCCTTTTGCAATTTGGGACCCCTTGTGGGATGTCAGACTGCTGGTTTCAACCCAGTCCCCACAGGCCAGGCTGAGGGACCCTACCAGTGCACAGCCGGGCCTCTGGTATGCATATAAGATCTTTGGTTAATCTCTTCCTGCCCTCCCCACTCTCCTTTTCCCTCTGAGATTCATCAGTCTGTTCCATGATTCCATGCCTGTGCATTGAGCATCTGCCTCCTGGTGGTCAGTGTGTGGCATAGCTACTAGTTGGATGGTCAAATGGTTGCTTAGGCTTTTATATTTAGACTAGGGGCATGGTGCACGAAATTTGTGCACTGGGGGGAGGGGGGTCCCTCAGCCCAGCCTGCCCCCTCTCACATACTGGGAGCCCTCAGGGGATGTCCTAGTGATGGG
>NW_006287548.1:191868-212156 GCF_000327345.1 Myotis davidii
GCCCCTTGCCCAGGCCTGACGCCCCCGCCAGAGGTGTCAGGCCTGGGCAGGGGACCCCCATCTCCTCCAGATCACTGGCTTCTGGGCGGCTTCTGGGGCTGGCCTGCGGCCCAACGGGCGACAGGCAGGCGGCTTCTGGGGTCACACACAGGGTCCTGGATGGCTGCTCTCGTGCTGGCGGCTGCACTGTCCCACCATGCCTACAGTATGCAAATTAGCCGCCATCTTTGTTGGTGGTTAATTTTCATATCACGCTGATTAGCCAATGGGGGTGTAGCGAAGGTACAGTCAATTTAGCATGTTTGTCTATTAGATAGGATAATTTGTAAATATGTAGGCTATCTTTTCACTTTCTTGATAGTGGCCTTTAGTGCACAATGTTTTGAATTTTAAACTCCAATTTGTCTGTTTCTTTTGTTGCTTGTGTTTTTGATGTCATAGCTAAGAAACCATTTCCAACTCTAAGGTCATGCAGATTTATCCCATTTTTTTCCTAAGAGTTTTAACTCATATTTAGGTCTTTGATCCATTTGCAATTATATTACTTTATTTTTAATAAAATTATTTTATTTTGAAAACTTTATTTGGAATAAATTTGTATAGCTAGTTAAAAACTTACATATAACCATGAAAGAATTAAAACATATCAAGTTATACATATGAAGATTTATGTTCAGATATTATATCTGCTACCTATAAACCACATGGCATTTTAGGCACACACACAAAAAAGTTAGCTTGCCTTAGATACCTCATGTATAAACTATAGTTACGTATGCATTGGTTTTCTCTCAGGGTTGTTTTTGGATCAAATAAGTTAATGAATTTGAATGTTTTTATAAAATGGTGTTAAGCACATGTAAAGTACCTGATACTTTCTTATTCTATTTCAGTCTTTGTAACTTTATGTGTTTACTTATGAATATTCATAGGAAACAAAATCCAATTCACTGGAAACTAGCTAATGTAGAAAATTATTCCCGTATGAGACTTAAGTTGGTGCCAAATTATAATTTCAAAACCCACGATGAAGCTAGTGCTTTGAGAGATAATCTAGGTGAGTTCCAGTGGCTATTTATTTATTTGTTGAAGATAGTAAGGGTGTTGATGGGGTTCGTTACTGTTTTTGTTAATTGTTTACTCATGAAAGAAGGATGATGTTTTAGAATTGAAATTTAAGTGGTTATATATATTAAATTCTGTTACCGTTGGCCTAAGTCTAACATGACTTTCTATTTAAATTGATTGTAATTTTTCAAACAAAAACATAATTTAAAACCATAAAATTATACTGTCATTTATGTGAAATGTGTTATCTCTAATATCCATTGTGGTGCATTGAAACAGTGGTCCTTTCTCCTTAGTTTTGCTCACCAAGACTGATGCCAATATTAAATATATCTAGAATTCTTGGCAGTGCTACGCCTTTCTTTTATAACGTGTTCTTACAGAATTCTAGATACTTAGAGTCTTAGATGGGCCAATGTCTTTTTTTTTTTAATGCATAGCCTTGCAGTAATTGGAAGCAGATTTAAAGCAAGCATGTCAAAGTCGTGGCTCGCAGGCTGCAAGTTTGACATGCTTGCTTTAAAGATTCTATAATTCTTTAGGAAACCATTCTTTTCTAACCTTCTGACTTGGCATTTCTCCCTTTTTAAGAGAGGTCTGTGAAATACTCAAAAATATAGATTAGGAGTCATTGGCCAGTTGTGTGTATACCTGTGTTTCATTGTGTCCGTTGTGTTCTTTTGTGTTCAATGACTAAGTTATAGATGAAATTAGTACCAATTTTTAAATTTTTTAAAAGTTGCCTTAATATATTGGTCAGTAGAGTTGATGCCATAAAATTAATCAAGAGAGCTAAGTACCTTCTTTACTTGTAATGCACATTATCATATAATTAATAGAAGTTACAAAAGAGCTACAATATGATTTTTTTTACTTTGTGTTTAATAGATATTTTGTTTTTAAACAGGTGTCCAGCCCTCACAGCCTTCCAGTGATTCATTGCTTTTGGAAGTAGTGAAACAAGTAAAAGTTAGTGATATGGAGGAAGATAAGTTAGATCTTTCTGAAGAGGAAATAACAGCCAGAGTAAATATGTATGTATATGTATTTGAAATAATTTAAAATGGTTTTGTTCTGAGAAATGGGATTATAAAATTGTGGAAGATAACTTGCTTGAAATTTTAATACTATGCACTTCCAGGGTCCAACAGTTAACGCTATATCAGCTGTTAGGAGTGTGTCAGTGTTAACTGAGATTATTGAGGAAGGCTTCTTAGAACTGGGATAACTTGAAGCTGGACCTTGAAATTAGAAAGTATTTGATTCGAATGATAATGAAAATATAATATCCAATTTTTAGTTTATAGCTAAAGCTGTGTTTAGATGGAAGGGTACAGCATGAAATATAACTCTTAAGCAAAAGGAAGAAATTATAAAGATAAAAGCAGATGCCAGCCGGCGTGGCTCAGTGGTTGAGCATTGACCTATGAACAAGATCATAGTTTGATTCCCGGTCAGGGCATATGCCCAGGTCGTGGGTTCGATCCCCAGTGTGGGCTGTGCAGAAGGCAGGCGATCAATGATTCTCTCTCATCGTTGATGTTTCTATCTCTCTCCTTCTCCTTTTGTGGGTTCGCCCCAGTGTGGGCTGTGCAGAAGGCAGGCGATCAATGATTCTCTCTCATCATGAATGATGTCTGTCTCTCTCTCTCTCTCTTCCCCCCTCCCTCCCTCTCCCTCTCTCTTCCTCTCGGAAATCAATAAAAAAATCTTTTAAAAAAAGATAAAAGCAGAAATTCATGGAAAAGAAAAAGCAAAAAGATAAAAGAAAACCAAAGTTGATATTTTTGTTGTTGTCGTCATTGTTTGTTGTTAATCCTCATCTGAGCATATTTTTCCATTGATTTTTAGAGATAATGAAAGGAAGGGGGGAGGGAAATAGAGAGAAACATCAATGTGAGAGACATATTACTGATTGGTTGCCGCCCGCACGCACCCCAACCTGAGCCAGGGATTGCACCCCAACCCAGTGCGGGCATCAAGCGTGCAACCAAGGTATATATATGCCCTTGACCAGAATCCAACAAGAGACACTTTGGTACACCGGCCAATGCTCAATCCACTGAGCCAAATCAATTAGGGCTAAAGCTTTTTATTAAAACACAAATAACAAAATAATAAACCTCTTAGCCAGACTGGTTAGGAAACAAAGAAAAATAACATAAATTACCAGTATCAGCAATGAAAGAGGAGATACTACAGACATTAAAATCATTAAAAAAAATACTAATGACCAATAAATTTATGTCAATAAATTTGTGAACTTATATGAAATGCATAAATTCTTTTTTTTTCTTTTTTTCTTTTTTCTTTTTTTTAAAATATGGAACGCTTCACGAATTTGCGTGTCATCCTTGCGCAGGGGCCATGCTAATCTTCTCTGTATCGTTCCAGTTTTTTAGTATATGTGCTGCCGAAGCGAGCACCATAAATTCTTAACAATATATTTTGTGTAAATAAAAAATCATATTCAAATATAAATCTCATGTCTTATAAAATTAATATCCAATAGTTTAATTATCTACAAAAATGTGCTTCATATTTAAATTATTTAAATATTGTCCAATATTCTCATTACCAGTTTCAAAAAAGTATGTTTTACATTTTAATTGTATATGACCTATTAAAACAAAATTCAGTGGATCTTTAATACTACTGGCAGAAGTCAGTTTAAACATGCAGCAATACTGGTCATGTCATTTTAGTTATATTTGGGAGACATGAATTGGCCCACAGAATATATTGTGAATAAAGGATTACAACATTAGTGGTTTCATAAATTATTATTGGAAGTGCTAATTATGATGGATTCTTAAACTGTGAAATGAGACTTTCCAAGAGTAAATCAAACTTAGAGCATCATCATTATCATAGTATCCCCTGACAAGAAACAAGATAATACTATGTACTGCTAATCTCCATATCTTACTTAGAGTGAAGTGAGTTTTGATTGATTTTTGTTTTTACAGTGATGAGAATAAAGAACAGGATCAAAAAGAAAAGTTGGTCTTCTCAGTAGACTGTGAACTCATTACAATAATTGACATAATTCCTGGCAGATTAGAAATCACTACTCAACACATTTACTTCTATGATGGCAGCATTGAAAAAGAAGATGGTGAGGAGTTCTGGGGGAATAATTTCTGTTGGTCAATATTAAGTATCCAGTTTATCAATCATTAATGTGAAAAGAGCAATCAAATTGGACTGTGGAATTATAATCTATCATGAAAAGGAGAATTGGAGAGTCATATGGGATTAAATTTATATTCAATGATGTATTGAAGGAAATGCTTTTGTTTTATCAGTGTTCTCGAAAGGTTTGGTTGAGGGGATTGCTATAAACTTAAGTTATAAAATACAGTATTAATTTTATTTGTATGTCCACTCATTCCTGTAGGCTTCTCACCTAATCCTTTATCTAAAAATAAAAGGATATTTAAACCTAAAATGTCAACATAAAGAGAGAAAAATGTTTCTGAGATATAATATTCAGAATTATTTTGTATTCTAATAGGAAGGAAGTACAATAGCTATACATTTTAAAATAGTTTTAAGAGAAACAATTTCAATATCCAATAAATTAACAAATGGTGTTTTGATATAGAAATTGAATTTCTTTTTCCTAAGTGCTACTTTTGTTGGGAACTAGGAGGTATTTTCTGCATAGCATGAGTAACTTTTTATGGTACTTAGTCACAAGGTTCCTTCTGTTTTAAGGAGTAGGCTTTGATTTCAAGTGGCCTCATTCTCAAGTTCGAGAGATTCACCTGCGGCGTTACAACTTAAGGAGGTCAGCCATTGAGATTTTTCATGTTGACCAATCCAACTACTTTCTCAACTTCAAAAAAGAGGTATGTATGATGCTACCTTTTTGGGAGCCCCAAAGTATTAGCTTGAAATAATTTTCCAGTTAGTGAGCTATACTGAAACTTTGGAATCTATTCTTTCATCAAGTCAGAATGTTAGATGAAAAAGTATGTACAGGGTTGGGCAAAAGTAAGTTTACAGTTGTCCATGTGGAAAATAATAAATAATAATACAAGAATAAACACTATGTTTTGCATACTCACAAATGTAAGCCTACTTTTGCCCCACCTTGTACTTTGGAGGCTAGGCAGTATGTGAATTTTTGTTGAGATTATGTTTGAGCGTATAGAGTGCTTGTTTTCAGTTTTTATATATGGGTAAGTAATGGAATGTTGAGTGTTAGCCAATACATAACTCACAGTATCCAATTGGGAAATAATACGGAATATAAATAACATGATTGGATTTATGCAGTTAGGTTGGGTTCAAACTAAACTATAATGGGGCATGTATTTCATCTGGAGAAGAGTAAATTCTTAAGCAGTGTAAATAATTAATAGATTACCACTGAAGCCAGGTTCCCTGGGTCTAAGTATCTGCTCCACCATTAGCTGTGTAAACTTTGACATATTACTTGCCCCATCCTTTCTTCCCTCTGCCATTATCTTGGAGTCAGACTTGACATCACATTCTGACATCTGTCCCCACCTTGCTAAGCTCTCTCTCCATTCTCTCTCACAGATGTCTCTCCTAATAAAATATTTTCATGTTCAAGTCTGTCTTGGAGAGCAATAGCTAGTGAGTAAAGTTTCTTTTGGGGATGATGAAAATATTTCTTAGTTAGATACTGCTGATGGATGCACAACTCAATGTACAAATAAGCCCACTGACTAGAATACTTAAATAGTGAATTTTATGGTATAGGAATTATCTCAATAAAGCTGTTACAAAAGCTTTAATAATCCTGGTTTGTCTTGATCAATTTTTAAGCTATAAAATGCTGTTTTTTTAATAGGTCAGAAACAAAGTATATAGCAGACTATTGTCATTTCATTCTCCAAATAGTTATGGAACTAGATCACCACAGGAGTTATTCAAAGCATCAGGATTGACACAGGTAGGAAATGGTGTTCATTTTACATCTCAGAGTTTTACATAAAAGTAAAAGTTTCTTCTTCTGATTATTTTATTTTGATTATTATAACTGCTTTTCTTTCATTCAGGTTGATCTTTTGAATTATCTTTGAATCTTTGTTTCCCTCACACATACAGTGCCCTGTCTTGCAGCTCTCATATTACTCAGTTTATAAGCATATCTTATGAATTCTTTTTTTCTTTTACTAATTTTCTCTTTTTAAAAAATATGTTTTTTTCCTTAATAATAAAAGTAATCCATGTATGAGGTAAAAAATGGGGAAATATAAAAGGCATCATGGAAAAAAGGTTTAAAAAAAAAGCATCATTCTTTTGACAGCCAAAGCTAATGCTTTTGTGTATTTTACCCTCACCTATATCCTAACATCTCTTTAATTTGTACTGCCAAAATCCAAGGAAAGGCCATTGTTTTTTGCAGTCCAGAACTGTTAGTAGTTTCCTAATTAGGGTCTCTGACCCTGGCTCTCTCCTTTATCCACATGTGCATTAATAGTTTATTTTATTTTTCAATTATAGTTAGTATTTAGTATTATTTTATATTGGGTTCAGGTGTACAGCATAGTAGTTAAACAAATATGTAATTTAGGAAGCGATCCCCCTAATAATTCTAGTACTCACCTGACACCATATATAATTTTTACAGTATTATTGACCGTATTTTCTATATTGTATTTTAATCATAATCTTAAGTGTTGTTCAAAAAGCCATCAGCCATTTCTTTTTTGTTGCTTATGGAATAAGCTTTAAGTAATAAAAGACAGTCTCTGTTTTCTGTGGAATAAACTTTATTAATTGAATTACTGATTTCTCAAATTGGCAGTTAAAAACAATTATAGTTGGGCCTTTAATAAAATCTGTATACATAGATTAATTTCTCACCGTTTCCCATAAGTTACATACTTACCTTGAATGTTAGTCTGTCAGCAAAATTCTCTAGCATACCCACACTGTGTAGAGTAATTGTAGCAGGCTAGGTGCAATAAGGTGGTAAAAGAAAAAAAATATGATTGTCTTTCTTCAGAAAATTTTGTATCCAGTGTGTAGCAAAATCCTTCTACCATTGCTCTATAAAGACAGTTTTCTGAGGTTAATGTAATGCTCATATAAAATTTGTAGATCATTCTAGTACATTAAGGTAATTTTAAAAAATATGCACATATGAAAATTTCATTTATAACAAAATTTTAAAATTTAAAGATAACCAATCAAATAGTTAATTGAAATACAGAATTTGTATGAAGACTTTTTAGATTGAAGTATAACATTTATGTGGAAGTTTCTGTTCCTTTTCTAGAGGCCAATTTTAAAAAGGAAGTGAATTGAGAAAAAAATACTGATTTTATGTATCTATTTAGCCTTTTTTGAAGCCCCATTCCTGTTATCAGAAATATGATAGAGATGAGAAAAAAAAGATTGTTAGTAATCAGTAATAGTTACTAATTTCTAAGACACATGGATTAATTTTGTCATACGTTACTCTTTCCTCCTAGTTGTAGGACTTCCACTCAGCCAGCGTTCCTGTGGGTCTGGGTGATGTCCCTTCCGTCTTTTAGTTTCACTTTTGAAATGGTTGTTCGAGGCGGCAAACTCCGGCGTTAACCTATGCCGCCATCTTGGTTCTCCCCCTGTATGAAGACTTTTTAGATTGAAGTATAACATTTATGTGGAAGTTTCTGTTCCTTTTCTAGAGGCCAATTTTAAAAAGGAAGTGAATTGAGAAAAAAATACTGATTTTATGTATCTATTTAGCCTTTTTTGAAGCCCCATTCCTGTTATCAGAAATATGATAGAGATGAGAAAAAAAAGATTGTTAGTAATCAGTAATAGTTACTAATTTCTAAGACACATGGATTAATTTTGTCTTTTTTTTGTGCTGTCTAGAAATGGGTGAATAGAGAGATATCAAATTTTGACTACCTCATTCAAATAAATACAATGGCAGGGCGAACCTATAATGACCTTGCACAGTATCCTGTGGTAAGTTTTATATAAATATGGAAATTGCCTTTCAGTTTTATAGTATACAAAATACATGCATATGACAGTTATTTTTTATTTTAAAATTTAAAATGTTTTACCTTTCTGTAAATTTTCTAACTGACTATTTTAAGAATTACATAACCATCCTATCTATTAAAGAGGTAATATGCAAATTGCCCATCACTCCAGCACATGATGGCCGCCCCCATGTGGACACAAGATGGCCACCACAAGATGGCTGCAGGGGAGGGCAGTTGGAAGGGACCAGGCCTGAAAGGGAGGGCAGTTGGGGGCAATAAGGCCTGGAGGGGAGGGCAGTTAGGGGTGACCAGGCTGGCAGAGGAGGGCAGTTAGGGGCAATCGGGCCAGCAGGGGAGCAGTTAGGCATCGATCAGGCTGGCAGGGAGCGGTTAGGGGCAATCAGGCAGGCAGGCAGGCGAGCAGTTGGGAGCCAGCAGTCCTGGATTGTGAGAGGGATGTACCAGATTGGAGAGGGTGCAGGCTGGGCTGAAGGACCCCACCACCCCCCACGAATTTCATGCACCAGGCTTCTAGTAACAAATAATTGAAATATAGAGGCCTTTTTTTCTTTTGCTTCATTGAAAATATCCCAGTGGAATTATAGGAAATAATACTTCTGGTTATTGAAATAAAGATGAATAAACATTTGCAATAGGTAAAGTATTTTTAAAGACTATTCTTTTTTGCTGTTAGATAAGCATTTGATGTTAGATATGGGGATAGTAGCTTCTCTAGGAAGGGATGTCTAAATTGTAAATTGTGTTTCTTAGTTCCCCTGGATTTTACAAGATTATACTTCAGAAGAGTTGGACTTTAATAACCCAGCTGTATTTCGAGATCTTTCCAAACCAATTGGGGTAGTTAATGATAAAAATGCCAAAGTCATGCGAGAAAAGTAAGTGCCTTTTATCATTTTGAAAGATACCTATGGGTTGTTTGAATTTGTGTTTATTTTTATGGCCAACCAAGTGTTACTCTATTTAAATGCACAACTACTTTTGCTAGTCAGTCTGATAATTCAATAAGTTTTCTTGAAAATGTATCAGTTGTCCTTTAAGTATCTTAACTATAGCTAATTCCCTTTGCCAGATTTAAATTAATATTACTTGTAATTTCTTTTCACCTTGTAATAAGTATGTACAGAAGGGTAATAAGTGCTTGAAATTTTTCTTCCCAGGTATTGTAGACTTCACTTGCTAATCTAACATGTCAAAATATCCATCTAAGGTAATATTTTAGTAGATATAAAATTAATGCCAACCTGTTATTCACAAATATTGTGAGTGAAGAACAGTGAAATGTGTGGACATTTTAAAAGTGCCATTTTAGTTAGAAAATATTTTATAATTTTATATATTTACTAGAGGCCCAGTGCACAAAAATGTGTGCACTCGGGGGGGGAAGGAAGGGGTCCCTCAGCCCGGTCTGTGCCCTCTCGCAGTCTGGGACCCCTCGGGAGATAACAACCTGCTGGCTTAGGCCTGCTCCCGGGTGGCAGAGGCCAGGCCCAATCCCTAGGTGCAGCCCCTGGTCGGGCTCAGAGCAGGGCTGATTGGGGAGGCGGGGCACTGCCCCCTGTCATGCAGAGAGCAGGGCGGATTGGGAGGTTGCGATGCCACCCTCGGTCACGCTCAGAGTAGGGCTGATTGGGGGGTTGGGGCCCCGCCCCCTGTCACACTCAGGGCAGGGCCGATGGGGAGGTTATGGTTCTACCCCGTCACACACAGAGCAGGGCCGATTAGGGGGTTGGGGCACCTCAGCCTGTCACACACACAGCCGCAGGGCAATCAGAGGGTTGGGGAGCTCCCCGCATCAGGCACAGAGCAGGGCTGATCACGGGGTTGGGGCGCCTTCCCCTGTCACGACCCGAGCAGGGCAGATAGGGAGGTTGTGGCCCTGCCCCCTGTCACACACAGAGCCTCAGGGGGATCAGGGGGTTTGGGTGCTGCCCCCTGTCACACTAATCTTGGTGTTGGGAGGCATATTACCCTTTTACTATATAGGATAGAGGCCTGGTGCACAGGTGGGGGCCAGCTGGTTTGCCCTGAGGAGTGTCCTGGATCAGGGTGGGGGTCCCCACTGGGGTGCCTGGCCAGTCTGGGTGAGGGGCTGAGGGCTGTTTTCAGGCTGGCGGATGACTGAAGCTCCCAACCGCTCCTTTTTTTCTTTTTTTTTATTTTATTCTGGGCCAGCTTTAGCTCTGAGGCTCCAGCTTTTAGGCCTCCTCTGCTGAAAGCAGGTTTCTGGCCTTTGTTTACCTTCTCTATTTGAAACAATGTTGCGATCCTGCTGGCTGAAGCCAGGCGACTAAAGCAGGTTTCTGGGGTTTTGTTTAGCTTCTGTATTTGTAACATAGTTGCAGCTCAGAGGCCAGCACCTGCAGGCGGGGAACGTTGGAGTCCTCCGTCACTGAAGCAAGCAAGCATGCCTCATGTTAGTTTCAAGCTTCCTGGCTGCCAGCCGCCATCTTGACTGGCAGTTAATTTGCATATTGCCCTGATTAGCCAATGGGAAGAGTACCGGTCATACGCTAATTACCATGTTTCTCTTTTACTAGATAGGACTAGAGACGTGGTGCACAAAATTCATGCACTCGGGTTGCGGTGGCGGGAGGGGGATCCCTCACCTGGGCTTCGCTTTCTTGCAGTCCAGGACTGCTCAGGGGATGTCCAACTGCCAGCTTGCAATCCGGAATCCCTCTCTCCTTACCGCTCGGCTCACTGCTCCTTAGTGCTGCGGCGGAGAAGCTCCTGCCACTGCCACTGTGCTTGCCAGCCATGAGCCCAGCTTCTGGCTGAGCGGCTGCTCCCCCGTGGGAGTGCACTGACCACCAGGGGGAAGCCTGCATTGAGCATCTGCCCCTGGTGGTCAGTGCACATCATAGCAAGCGGTCATTCTGCCGTAAGGGTCGCTTAGGCTTTTGTTTATATAGATTATGTAGATGATCTACCCTATAAATGTCTCAGGTTTTTTTTTTCAAAGCCACCTGCAGACAAGTAAAAGTAATTATTTTCATTCCCTTTTTCTCCATGTGAACTTGTGGATGACTTGTCAGTTATGACTTCTAATAATAAGGACAGAACTGTTTTGCCAACAAACTTACTTGTAGATTTATTTGAGTACAGATTTCTTTCTTTATTCTTTTTATTTGCAAATCTTAAGACTTTTTGTAGTGTTTAATATTTGATTTGATTTACTAGTGGAATTTGGCAGTGTATGTATTACCTTACTGCTATTAGTCAAACATTTTTTTCTGACAATAATAAAATACAAGGTTTATTTTTTAACACTATGCCACAGGAAATACTTAGCATATAAATAACTTATTGATAATTGAAGGTACAAGTTATTTTAAATTTCAATAGTATATTTTTTTGCATAGTTACAAATGACTTTGACCTGAAAACTTTTTTTTTATTCCCCTGTATAATAATGATTTCAATATAAAAGAAGTTGGCTTCAGCTTGAGGAACTTATTAGTACTTTGGTTGAAAAATTTGTGTCTGTTGCTTCAAAAAAACTGTTCACTCATATTTAAATTTTATACCCACTGATTCAGATATCACCATTCAAACTATTCAAAACAATTACACCTATAAGTATCAGTGATAGTGCTTGCAGAATCACTATATGTACTTCTATAATGATCTGGTTGAGGCCTTCCTACCGTCCACTATTTCCTTCATTTTTTTCTTTTAGACTTTTAGGCATTCATTTTTATAATTCTTGATTGATTCTCCATATGTTTCTTCTATTGGCCACAATAAAATGTCTAATTATCATATTGCTTACAATAGCAAAAAAAACAAACAAACAACCTAAATATCTAAAAGTAAGAAATAGTTATAAATTATCATATTTCCATACATGTACCTGTTATAAATACCACGTACCTATAAAAGATAGACTTTTTAGTCATTTGGAAAGATGTTAATAGAAAACTTAAATGATAAGTTATAAACAATATATTATGTATAGGACTTTTATGTTAAAGTATAGTTGTGTATTAACTTATACATTAAGGATTGACTGATACTCACAAAAATGTTCATATAATAGCTGATTTTAAGCTTGGGGTTTTTTTGATCTCTGTGTTTTCTCATTTATCTACAGTGAACATGTATTATTGCATAATACAGAACTGTTCCAGAATCCAGTATTAGTGATATTTCATTGTTCAGAAAAAAGTATTACTGAATAAACTTTTTTTCTGTTTATTAAATGGTGTGATTATATGAGTACATACATCATGGAACATTAATAAGAATTTCTTAAAAACTGTTTTCAATAATGCAATACAGCCTTATGTCCTAATTGAATTTTATTGTTGTGGCCACAAAACTTTAGTTTCTTTTTTTTTTTAGATATGAAAATTTTGAGGATCCTATGGGAACTATTGATAAATTTCATTATGGTACTCACTATTCAAATTCTGCCGGGGTTATGCACTATCTTATTCGTACAGAACCATTCACTACCCTCCACATCCAGCTTCAAAGTGGAAGGTATGTTTTGGGTAAATATACTATTGCCTTAAGACTACACGTTATTGTTAAAAGCTCTTTGCCTTCCTGTCACGTACTGTATAATAGGGCCATGTCTTTTTTATTCTCCTCTATTAGGTTTTGATTCATGTAGCTTCTAGATAAGTAGCCAAAGTAGTTTGAGAATGGGTAGCTCCAGGTGACTTACACAAATGACTTTTAAGGAGAATTTCTTTTTTTTTTACTCTTACCCAGTGTACCTTTGTGATTCTTACCATAGATTTACTAAAGATTTAGAGTTAGAACTGATTTAGAGCTAGATCCGAATCATCTACCAGAGATTAAAACCTAACCAATGCCCACATAGTCCTCCTAAAATTATTAATTAATCAAGAGAAATAAAAAGAAGGAGGACTAAAAGCTCCTACATTATCAGTAGCAGCTCAAACGGGTCTGTATGCCATTGTCTTATATTACCCGTTAGTTTTAAAATGTATCTATGTTACACATTTTCCTAATGATCCTGAAGAAACGAACTTCTTCATGAGTCTTCAGTTCCTCAGTGTATCCCCCAGTTAGTTCTCTCCTGATTCACATCTCTCCTGATTCCATGTTGCCATATTCTTTAACATTACCATTGGCCTTTCCTACCCAATTAAGAGCTATGTAACGATTGCTTATTCTACTGTCTTTACAGGTAACTTTTATTTCTCAAAATTAACCCTGGTCCCTTATTTCCAATTTTAGTACATTAAGCCTTAGTTTTTAGGATGAGAACTCTGTTCTCAAGATCACTACAAACCTCCAAATGTTACATTTATAATGATAAGCAAGTAATTTCCCCTCCAGTAAACTGTGTTTTTTTTTCAGCTTTTAATTTTATGAATAAATGATTTTTTACAAAGCTTCGAAAATAGATTCTGTTTTTGCTTCAAAGGACACCATTAAGAAAGTGAAAAGATAGGCCATTTAGTGGGAGAAAATATTTGCAAACTGTATATCTGATAAGGAACTTGTAACTAGAATATACTAGTATAGAAAACCCATACAACACAATAATAAAAAGACAACCCAATTAACTACTGGACACAAATGATCTGAATAGACATTTTTCCAAGGAAGATATGCAAATGAACAATAAACATGAAAAGATACACAACATCATCAGTCATCAGGGAAATTTAAATCAAAACCAAATTGAGATATCACAAGGATGGCTGTAATCAAGACAGAGAATACCTAGTGTCACTTAGCATGCTGAGAAATTGGAACTCTTATGTACTACTGGTGGGAATGTAAAATGATGTGGTCCCTGTGGAAAACAGTCTTTAAAGGGTTAAACATAGAATTGCTATATGACCTAGCAATTCTACTCCTAATTATCTCAATATAATTGAAAACATATGTTTATGCAAAAACTTGTAGACAAATGTACATAGCAACATTACTTATAATAGCCCAAAATGGAAACATCCAAATGTCGATCAACTGGTAAAGGAATATATAAAAGTGGTATATCCATAAATGGAATATTATTTGGCCATGAGTGAATAAAAGGAATGAAAGCTTGATGCATACTATGACATGGATCAACCATGAAAACAGTATACTAAATGAAATAAGCCAGACACAAAGTCACATCTTGTATGGTTTATATAAGATGTCTAAAATAGGCAAATTCATAGAGACAGAGTAGATTAGTGGGTAGATGTAGGGTGATTGAAGAGTTACTGCTAGTAGATACAGGTTCCTTTTTGGAGTGATGAAAATGTTCTAAACTTGATTGTGGTGGTGGACGCATAACTCTGTGAATATACTAAAAACCATAAACCATTGAATTTTCTACTTAAGAAGAGTGCATTATATGTTAATTACATCTCAATAAAGCTGTTCTCTCCCACACAAACAAAAAGATTCTATCATTAAAACTGTACCTCTCCTTGAGTTTGGATACACCATCATTAGACTTATTAATGACCCAATCATTGACAATAATTAAATTCAGAGTTCTGCTAAGTTTAGCTTAGCCTCAATCCAAGATTGTTAAGCATAAAAAGAGTCAAATTAGTCATCAGTGTCACTTACTAAGTCATTATTTAATAAATCCAGGAAAACAATATTAAAGTTGATGAAACAGAAGGAGGTTACACTTTTTGTAATTAGAGAAAGCATAATAAAATTGTAGCATGGCCACTTGGGTTTCTTTCAACTACCATAGAGCCATGATGGAACTTAAAAATAATGTTAATATTAGATAATAGTATATATAAGAGCTGTTTTCCTAAATCACCCTCTGGTTTTTAGTAGAAGAGCTTGTAAAGCTATTTATGTATCAAGGGCTAAGTCAGCAGCATTCTGATAGATCTATTAACCACATATATTAATACTATAATACTTTGATATTTAAACTGTAATTTAAAAATATCCAAATAACATTTATTCACTTTCTGTAATAGGTTTTACTCAGCAAAAATTATGCCTTTTTCAAAGGGATTCAGAAGTACAAATGGGTAGATATATAATAGACATGGGGACATGAAGTATAGCAAATATAGTCAGTGATGCTTGTGGTGACTATGTATGGTGCCAGCCAGGAGCTGGGATAACAGGGAGCATTTTCAATATATGATTGTCTGACCACTAAGCTGTACACATGAAACTGGTGCAAAGTTGTATTGAATGTAAACAGTAATTGAAACAAAAAAGTGCCATTTTTAAGGTGTCTTAGGTTTATATTTAATCTAATTTTAAAAATTTCCCATTGTGATTGGGTTTTCATCTATTTTAACTAAGATGATACTAGTGATGACTATGGTAGTATTTAGTTCCTGACAACAGAGTACGACAGTCATAAGAAGGAGAGCAAATTGTGTTTTTAGACTTAACAGAGAAATGTTAAGAAAAGAGAAGCTAATCATTAGGAAACGTTTAAAGGGAGGTTAAAGGTTTGTTTCATGCCTGTTGTTGTTCTCATTCAGCATTGACCTTTCTCTTTCACTCTCCGCGTGCAGGTTTGATTGTGCAGATCGACAATTCCATTCCATCCCTGCTACCTGGCAGGCTCTCATGGACAATCCAAATGATGTGAAGGAACTGATTCCTGAATTCTTCTATTTCCCAGAGTTCTTGGAAAATCAAAATCGTAAGAAATAGGAGATTAAAAATTTGACTATAATATTTTAGGTCCAATGGAGGATCCTGGAAAATATTTTTCAGAATATCTTTGTGATGTTCTATTGATTAGTTAAGATGCATTCTGCCTGTGTATTATTCAGTGACAGGGCTTACTGATGCCAGGGTACTTGTCTTACCTTTCAGGGAAGGGCTACAGAAAAGTAAGATAAATGAGTAAAATTTGAATTAATAAGAGATTTTTGTCAGTACAGTGTTTATTAGAGAAGCAAAAATGACCATATGCTATTTCAGACATATAGCAATTTGGTTAAACATGTTTGAGTTAGATAAAATGAGGATTTAGACCAGGGATCAGCAAACTATAGCCCATAGGCCAAATCTATGGGCAAATGTATGTGTTTATAAATAAAATTTTGTTGGAACACAGCCAGCCAATTCATTTATATATACAGACTGTGGCTGCTTTCACAGTAAAAGAGCAGATTTGAGTAGTTGCAACAGAGGCCATAGGGATAACAAAGCCGCCAAAGATATTTATTATTTGACCCTTTATTTAATAGGTTTTCTGATTCCTGTTTTAGAGCAGAAGACAGGAGGCAAACTGAAAAGAATGATGGCATTAGTTGTCACAATATTTGAAAAATCAGTATGTTTTTGAAGGAGAGAATCACGGAGCTAAATACAGTCGTTTAAAATATCCAAATATTTTTTCTATGAGGTAGTTTTAGATTTAGTTTAAGCACAAATAAAGAAATGAGCAAGATTGTTACTACCGTTGTTCTTTCAGGAAATTTCACAGTGTCAAAGAACCATCGCCAACTTCTTTTTCCTAGCATGCAATGTTAATGTTTGACCCTTTGCTTGCACAGTGGAATTATCTGTCAGGCCAGGGAGAACATACTCAGGGCCTCATGTCCTTGGTCATGCACATTGCGACAGGTGTTTGGAGGCAGGGCATCTGATTCTCAGTAAGGCAATTAGAATTGGTCACTTTAAGAAAATCAAGTGAATCTATTGAGTGAGTCTGATCCTATGAATTCTTAGTCAGTCATAGGACTGGAGTCTCCTAAAGCAGAGTATCTGGGATAGGTGGGATGAGCAGATTAAATCTGAATGCAGAATTTAAAGTTTTCTTAGTTTGACAATTTCTAACATTCACCAGAGCCATTTCTACCTATACATTGTCTCTTTGTTTGAAATGAGCTAGTTGGGAGAAAGCAAAGTATATTAGTTAGAATGCCAACAACCATTAGTTTATATTAGCATTACATTAGTAAAACAAATATTGGTAAAAAACAACTCATAATTGTGTGATTCAGAACATTTTAGTGTTTCCCCTCATAAAAACCCTGAGGTATGGTAGTTTCAAGTGGCTTAACAATATCATCCAAGCAAAGTTCTTTCTGTATTTCACTCTGCTATTCTGTGTTTTGGCTTTGTCCTTGGCTAGTTCCTCTCATGGTTACAAATGACCAAAGCAGTTATAGCTATCATAGGCAGACATAATGGTGTCTTAGAAAGAAGTGAGATTGTTAATTGTGTCATTTCTTAAGAGTGAGAAACCCTCTTATAACTTCCCCTCATTCTTCAGAGCTGGGTCATATACCAACCCCTATACCAGTCACCTGCAGCAGGCATGAATTATAGGGCAGGGATGGACAACTTGAATAAAATCCAGGTTCTGCTACAAAATGAGGAATGGCTGTCAGGTGGCCGTCTCTATCTGCTATACAGTGGTTGGGTTGGCTATACAGTGGTTGGGTTGACAAAGCTATAGACCCTGTGTGTCCTGTCATTCTATGACATTAAACTTCTCTTATACTTTGAGACACACTGATTTTAAGGCAGCTTCTTTTATGAAAGTCTTTTGTGTTAACATTGTTCCCTATCCATACTTTATAAATGAGAAAATCTCATTTTTAGGTTCTAACTATATGAGCAAATCTTTATGATGTCAGTATCTACTTAGAATATTGGTATATAAATATTTTTCTTCCATAAGGCAAGTATAAATCTTAAAGTAAGTTTAATGTATGAGTTAAAAAAGCTCTAAGGAGTTATGTTTTGTAAATTAACCATTAGAGTGACTATATTATTTTTAAATTTAAGAACACTTAATCTTGCATTTTTGTTCAGATTAAGTTTTTGTTCATAACTAAGTTTCCTTCAATAAAAAATTGCCTTAACTGGTTTGGCTCAGTGAATAGAGCGTCGGCCTGTAGACTGAAGGGTCCCAGGTTTGATTCCAGTCAAGGGCATGTACCTTGGTTGCAGGCACATCCCCAGTAGGGGTTGCAGGAGGCAGCTGATCGATGTTTCTCTCTCATCGATGTTTCTAACTCTCAATCCCTCTCCCTTTCTGTAAAAAATCAATAAAATGTATTATTTTAAAAAATCAATTATTAATCTGATTTACCTTGTATTAACTAATTTGAAGTGATTTTATTTTTATATACCTTTTTAATTAACTGATAAACACATTCTAATAGATAAGAATTATTTTTACCTGTTCCGTAAATTTAGATTAAGAAGGGAACTTGATTCTCACCTTTCACTTTTAATGAAAGAAGGAAAAAACCTTCAGTTTTGCTAAGAAATGTTCCCTCATATTTGTTCTACTTGATTTACTTAAATATAAAATGACTTGATACATTTTTATTTTATATGTCTTAGAATTTAACCTGGGTCGTCTACAAGTTTCCAAAGAACTAGTAAATGATGTCATTCTCCCCAAATGGGCTAAGTCAGCTGAAGATTTCATCTATAAACATAGGAAAGCTCTGGTAAGATTCTTATGTTTAGTTATTAGAGAGATTAATAAGATAAAGATGTATGTGTTTTCCAGAGGATGGAATTAAGTGTATCTGACTATTATTTTTCTACATTAATTTGTAATCTATGATATATGATGTTTGCATAATATAATAATTTATTCTGAGGGTAATGAATGTTCAGATGTAGTGAAAGTATAGTCAAGTCCCATGGGTATATGGCAAAAAAATGTCAGTTCTGTAAGGTACCTGCCTGTTGTATGTGAAACTATTTCAGTCACTAGGCTTGGTATAGTTTGATTTATTGTAGTTCCCACATTTGTTTCAAATCTAATATAAGGATTAGTATGCTTTTGTTTTCTCTGAAGGGTTTTAGTAAATTTCAGGGTAGCTAAATCCTAAATGCCACTTTAAAAAAAATGTTACTAATTTTTAGCTAAATTTTCACTTTAGAATCGAAGTACTAGTGAGAGTTAGGCTAATGTTGATAATTGCATTTTATCTTGCAGGTGATGTGCCCTCCCCTCTCTCCCCGCAATAGCCCACCTTGTTCTCTATTTAAATTGAAATGGTGCATATTCTAAAACTAATTAGGCCAATACTTGGAAACATTCCCTGTCATTAGTATGTAGTTTATCAAATTTACAGTATGCAGGATTAGATTATAATAATTGTAAGCAATAACCTTATGCATGAATAAGGCAACTCTGAAAAAGAATCTGTTTCTTATAGCTAACCAGGAGCTTCTCAGATGCTTTCCTCTATATTATCGGTGACATACAATAGGGTCCAGGATTTCGGGGAAGCATGCTTCCTACTAATAAGATGTTAGAAGTTTGTGTTTCAGTTATGTATTTCTGCCTAATAAACTATTCCAAAATGTACTGACTTTAAACTATAGCCATTTTATTCTCTCTCACAGTTCTGTGAGTTGACTGATCTCAATTAGGTAATTCTTCTGGTCTTGTTTGAGGTTCTCATGCCTTTGGAGTCATATTGATAGCTAAGGCTAGAGTCAAGTAGGCTTCATTGAGACACTGGCATGCTGGACTTTTCTCCTTCTTCATGTGGTCTCAGGATATCGCTTTTCTATGTGGTCTCTCTACCTGGGTAGCCAGACTTCTTACATGGCAGCTCAGGGTTCCCCTGAGTGCAAAAGTGGAAGCTTCCACATTTTCTCATGACTTAAGGTTGCGAACTGTCACAGCATCACTTCTGCCACCTTGTAATCGCTAAACAGGATCAGTGCAGATTCAAAAAGAGGGAAAATAAATATCCCCTCTCAATGGTGCAAGTGAGAAAGAATTTGCAACCATCCTTAATCTACTATACAAGTCTGCCCTCGGGCCACAAATTACTCATTTTCCTCTAACATATAAATTACATATTTCTTCTCAAGAGCCCCCAGAGCCTCATTTCTTTAAGACATGGATCTTTAAACTTTTTTCAGAAAGGACAGTATAATAAACTAGAGGCCCAGTGCACGAAATTTGTGCACAGGTAGAGTCTCTAGTGGCTGCCAGCTGTGGGCGGGAGCCTCTCTTCCCAGCTGGGGCCTTCCTTCTTTCCTTCTGCACCACCCCCTGGTAGTCAGCGCATGTCATAGCAAGCGATCGAACTCTTGGTCAGTTGAATTCTCAAGGGACACTTTGCATATTAGGCTTTTATATACCGTATTTGCCGGCGTATTTTTCAGGCTGTTTTTCCAGTTGATTGGTCTGTATTGTAGTTATAATTTCAAAGTGTTCATGGGAGTTGGTGCATACAGTGCTTTCCTACTCTACCATCTTGACCAGAAGCCTCATCCATTCCTATTATGATGTTAAATTCTTTAAAACCAATAATTCATGGACTAGAATTTGAC